>NW_011333040.1:22927449-22948752 GCF_000735185.1 Notothenia coriiceps | reverse complement strand
ACTCAACTTGTACATTGACACTCTGACTTGGACTCGGGGATTTTTCCCCCCACATTGACTCAGACTCGACTAGTACATTGACGCTCTGACTTGGACTCGAGCAAGTTTTCTCTAGAGTCTGATGTCCTCTATCCTGGCATGTGCACCTGTGAGGCGAGTTTACGAACTGGGCCCCGCTATTCCAGTCTAGAGATGTCTAGAGACACATCCGGCATCGTGCTGTATGCTTTCACACATTCTGCTTCCACATTGGAAAAGAGCAGCGCAAAATGCTCGTTATGTGGAAACAATATTGAAGAGAAGGCTCCGTAACACATTACTCTAAGGATCGAGTTCAGACATGGCTGTCTTGAACACTATCATCAGAGTAACGTGATATAATCAATAAATAAAGATTCAGCTGATAACACGAAAGCACATGGCTACTTAACATGCAGAATGACATAATTTTGCATGCTAAGTAGCCTTTCTGGGGGTAAATCTCTGTCAGTAAACCGATTTAACCGGTAAAAGTTCCTTCAAAATAATAAGAGTCCCGATCTTATTACTATAAAAGTAAAAGTGCAAAACGAAAACTTTACCATAGGAAAATATTGGCATACAAATATAATCACTTCTCTAAAAGGTAACTCATTTTAAATATAGTTAGACATATTAAAGTTAATTTACAATAATAATAATATTAATATTAGTAATAAGTTTTATATTTGTATAGCACCTATTACAAGAATTGTAGCCAAACTCACTTCACAGCAGTTCAAGCAATGTAGAGGAGCAGCTACATTTCAACACATATATCCACGAAGGTTAATACATGAAGACTTGTGACTCTGACTTGACTTGGACTCTTCTTAGGTGACTCGGACTTGGACTCGGACTCGAACACAGGTAATGATGACTCGACTCGGACACTCCTTGGGTGACTCGGGCTTGGACTCGGACTCGACTACGACTCTCCCTTGGTGACTCAGACTTGGACTCGGACTCGAAGAGTGGTGACTCGAGAGTGACTTGGACCCGTGAATTGGACTCGTGAATTGGTGACTTGACTACAACGCTGGTATCCATAGATCTCTTCATTTTGCTCTCAAAGTGCACCAGATTGATGCTTTTAACTGCAATATTTAAAGAATAATCTTCCCGTGGAAGCATGCCCCCAGACCCCCCTAGAGGAGGTTAGGTCCACAATGTTTACATGGTTATTTATACAATATGTGTGCTTATGCTAACATCATAAGACAAAAGTTGGTTCTGTGTTGTGTGTAGTGAGAACACGCGCGCGAGGGGGGGGGGGGCTGTATCATTGGCTGTAAGACAACTGATTTCTGATGGAAGCATCTTCATCTCCAAGGGGATGTGGCTCTACATAAGTCTCACAAGTTTACCTCACTATAAAGTAGGAATATCTTCTTCAAGTTTCGCTAACTTTAAAGTATTAGTACTCCACAAATGTATTACAAATTCACAATTTAGAGTTATAAATAACAGGATAAAAGAAAAACAATAATAGAGGTAGACTCCAGATGCACCGAATGTTCTTACCATCCAAATACATTCTTTCACAGGCGTGCTGAATGATAATCCCTTGATCATAATTTGGAGGCATATGGCTGGTTTACATTTTTTGGAGAGATGACCCCAAAAAACTCAGTTAGTAAAAAAAGAACGTCAGCAGTAGTGGAATATCCACTATACATACTGTTAAATAAACTTAGAGAAAGAAAAAGTTATTTTCCACACCATATTAAAGGAAAATAAAAGAATATCTTAGAGCAGTTGCATTTAGGATTCAGATCAGGGGGGAGGTAGTAATCCAATAGTCTTCTGTTGCTCTGCACGGAGAATTGAGCTGCCTTTACAAACTGTTCGCAATGCTTCACAACAGCATGTTACATTGTTGATCCGTGCTGATACTCATTAAATCTCCCACAGACCTACCACCATCCCATGGGCGTGGATAGTAAAACAAATTGCAGCACATTGCAGCTCTTTAGCAATGGATAAATTCAAGTTGCATTTAAGAAGGAAGATTAAACAAAATAAAACAATGGATGTTTTCCATCCATTTTATCACCTGAATCTCCTCCTAGAGCACCATTGTGTTCTTTCAAACCAAATCTCTCTCAGAGGGGCGTGGGGAGTGGCTCCTTATTTTCATCTAAAGTAACAGACAGAGAATCAGCACTTTTGAAACAGGGCTGAAACAGAGGGGATTATGGGATGCTGCAATGATCAGTTTGGTATTTCGAGCCAAACCCTTCAGAGACATGTTTTTATATATCTGAGACCTATAATATAGTGATGTAAAACAGTATAATAGGGGACCTTTAAGTTCAGAATTGGTGGTTCTCTTTCAGTCTTAACACCCGGTAATTTAACTATTCAGGAGAAAGCCAAGCTAAAGCTGCATTCATGATATGCGATTTTTGTAAGGGTTGAGCCTGGGGCCTTTCAGTTATGTCCCCTGCTAGCGGGCTATGCTTCACACAGCGGATTGGTTGCTAACAACAACTTAGTGCGTTGCGTGATGCAGAGGTGTTGCTCTTCCGCCTAGTCAGGAGGCACCGCTCTCTCGTTTTACCGCTTGCCATGTGAATGCAGCTTGAGTCATTGTTGAGCTGCCAATGGGTTCAGAATGTTGTCATTCTCAATCAATGTTTATTGTTCACAAGGAAATAATGTGAGGTGCTGTTTATTTGTCTACAGCTTGCAATCACGCAATAGACAAATGTTTTACTTGTTTTCTTCCAAGCACAACAGCCAAAAATATTATATGACAGACCCAATTTCACTCCAAATTAGAGAGTGAATCTATCTTTTTGGACACGTCTCATTCCAATTTACAATGAGAAATTGAAATTTGCAAAAACAAATGTGAGAAATGTGTTTGTATACTGGTAATAGAGTAATTTAAAACCTGATGAATGTTTTTGCTGGCCACTGGATTCACTTTGCGAATGTTCTCTCCTGGTTAAAAATGCAACAAAGCCCACTTCATACCAAACCACATTACTCCATCTTTAATTAACTGGTTGGTCCTAACTTTGTTTAGCAAATGAAACAACTTCTTTCACAAAATTAGCTAGCGGCTGTGTCATAGGTTGATGAAATTAAGAGGTAACAGGAGGGTATCCTGCTGAAACACAGGCACAGTCCTTAAACAAGTCTTAAGTTCCAACCCAGGAGAGGCTAATTATTCGATTTCATCTGCCTTGATGAAGTTGTTTATTCAGAGTTGAGCTCGTTCATCCTTATGGAGTTCCAGGCTGCATGTAAACGTCAAGTCACTGAGAGCAGCAGCCTGTTGATTCTTCTTAGCTTCAGTTTTAAGTGTCTGGCCTCAGGCTGTAGCTGGCAATGTTTTATCCCAGAGCTACTCCAAATACTCATCAAAGTAAAACAAAAAGTAAGGTTAATTTTTTTAAATGAATTTTCATCGCCCATCAAAATATTCAGCTTCCTCAGGCATGAGATGAAATGAAAGGTTGCAGTAATAACAAGATTATAAAACTTTTTATTGATCCCCTCTGAAGATGAATTTATAAAGCAAATTCCACACATATCTCAGGTTCACATTTCATTTTTTTTACGCAAAGTTATGGCACCATTACTTTCTTTAATTTCACCAGAAAAAAATATTGATGTGGCTGTGGCCATTGTTTTATTTTATACAAATGATGAGGAAGTACATGTAGACCCACTGTAAAATAGCAATTACACTATATCAACATTCCCCAAGAAAAAAATAATTAGCCGGGCCAGTAAGATGTTGAAGCCAGTGATTTCGGATGCAAGGAAAAATATACATTCCACTGACAGGTTACCTGACACCATGGTAAAACTCCGGCGGACACAACAGTCGAGGAAGCACAATTGGTTTCCCCTTTGGAAGCAACGCAGTGGTAAACAACTGATGGACAATATTAAACCCAAGGGGGAGAAGCTGAGTATGACAAACAGATTTATGCATGGGTGAACTCCACTGCGCCAGAGCCATCAATTCTCCATCTTTAAAAGTTTCTTTAGCCTCCGTCTCACCGCGCCTGTCATAACATTGATCCCTGCTAAGTGCTAATACATTTACATTTGTAGTGCTGCTCAGTAATAAAAGAGGTTGGATGAGTGGAGGCCTTTTACCATTGCTAAAACAAACATCAATGAACTCATCCACGGAGGAGCCACCCCGCCTTCAAGAGTCCCCCGACAGTCCATCCACCCACTCTCAGCTGGGCCACCGCTCCACAGTGCCGGTCAACAGTGTTGCGGTTTGAGTCTCCTCAGTTTCACTCACAATTCTCGCCATCATTTCAGGGTTCACTCACAAGAGTCTGTTTCACACATTTGTCCAGACTGGATTCACTGTGCATGCTGTTGTCGCTTTAGGTATGTGGAGGAAACATTTTGTCACCAAAAGTTATCAACTGGAGTCACAGGTTAAGCACACAGGCACAACATGGGAAAAAAGGGATACAGGCTGGTCTCTACCGTCTCAGATGACTTACATGCTTTGCTTTTTGTCAAATTACATTTTATAAACATTCTGAATCAAGAATTAACTATGCTGCATTTCATTAAACATTAACCTGCAATTGGCCTTCATGTTATTTTCTTCACATCTCTTATTTTGTTGATTTAAATCCACTGTCTTCAAAGCTGGGTTTCATCAGTTACATGAGTGCAAAAATTAAAAGCAATTTTAGTAAAGACAAAAAGCATCACATACGGGACAAAATAAATAAATAAAGAGAGCTGTGCAGGTTTTGATTACTTAACAAACCATGGATAAAAATAGCAAAGCATTTTCCAAATACAGCCCAGTCAGTACCTCAGTGAATTATCTACACGCTTGTGCAGCACCTCATCTGACGCAACACTAAAATACTGATCTTAGGTGAATGATCTGGAGAGGTATAACCAAGGCTGACCAGCCATGATAAGATCTTCACTCTGCCAACTACTGAATAAGGTAATAACAAGCCTACTTTAAGACAAGTGGTTATTGGGTTGTTTGAAATAGAACAATTCACAGCTTTACAAATCCCTTTCCTTGGATAGCTGGTAGGGAACATCAATATAGTTGAGGCATTTTGAAAAATGACTTTATACGACTACATACTGTGTATGACCAGTGAGCAGGAAAATACTACCAAATATGTTAGGTCATCATTTCCTAATCCATTTTGAATTGCCTGCTGTAGCGCCTGTGTGTGAGAGGAACCCTACCTGCACATATGCTAAGTTTGACCTTTCTACAGTGTATACATTCTTTGCTTACATATCACATGGAAAGAGCAGAAAAGAAAGCATACACAGGCCTTTACTAAGATGGTAAGGTAACAGTCAGCTGTGCATTCACATCTGGGACTCTGGCTGCTGCTTCCTGCAGTGATCTGTTCCCACACGGTTTCAGTTCCAGTTAATCACATACAGTACTCTCAGTGCAGTGAACAGCAGGTATTTTGGAATGGGATACCAGTAGAAGAAGGCACAGAGGGGTGCTTCATAAGTGTCCATGCTAACGGAAATTGTGCATCCATACAGTTTACCAATAACACTGTGAACTGGATATATAGTACATCATGTGTAACAGTAGTCTATATCTGGGATCCCTCCTTCTCTATAGCCGCGGTTGGTGCCATGACCTGCATCAGAAACATGGTTGTCTCCTTTGTACAGGCCAGTGCCATTAGAGGGGTATATGGTATGAATGATGTAATCCTCTCGTAGGGGTTTAGGCTGCATTGGCTGGCCGGCTGCCAGTGGCGTCATCTGGAACCCTGGACTGCGGATCTCCAAAATGGTATTGTCCTTCTTGGTGCCTGACTCAATGTAGTCATCACAGCTCTTCTTTTTTCGCGAGTGTTTGCGAGTGTAGTGGTCACGGGTGCACAAATGCCCAGTCCTATGTCCATACCAGCAGAAGATACCAAAAATAAGAGCCAAGGACACAATGGCGGTAGCCCCACCAACAATCCCTGCCAAGGGCAGAACTGTCATCTGCTTTGAGTCTTCATTCTCATCCTCCTCCAAAGGGGTGGGGTCAGACGTTTCAGCTTTTGCGCACACAAGAGCTTCATCGGGGTCAGCATCTCCAGAAATTGCTCCCTTGCTTTCAGAACTTGCAGCCAGGGGCACCATGCAAATAATGTAACTGGAGCGTGGTTGGAGGGAGGTAAGCAGGTACTCACGACGGTCCCCCCGGACCAGAGTCTCTGTAATTGATCCCATTGCGTTCCCAGTTCCCAGTCGGAGCCAGCTCAGCCTAAAGGACGAGCTGGGTTGGGCCACGCTCCAGGTAACACGGACACTGTTGTGCGAGAGAGGCTTCACATTGAGGGCCAGGCTCTTCCCCACTCCGCTGCTGCTGAGAGTGTAGTCTAAGCCAGAGTCAGGAAGCCCCAGGCCAGGTCGCTTTGATCGAAGGGTGAAGAGAGAGCCCTGTGGAGGGGTGTGAGTGGTAGAGGTATCGACTCCACCTCCGCCCACTCTGTCTCTGGTCCCCGCAGTCCTCACCACCTCACACTCCTCCATCTCGCTGGCCAGGTCTTTCAAAGCCATGTCTCGCACCCTGTCAGGTCCATGGCAGTTGAGGCCTCTGACAGTGATGGTGTTACCGCGGGCATGCAGCCAGTCATACAGCCAACGCAGGTTGCAGCCACAGTGCCAGGGATTGCCTCGCACCAGCAACTGGCCCAGGCTATCTAGGTCTTTGAACAGTCCCCTCGGTAGGGTTGTCAGGTTGTTTCCTGACAGGTCCAATCTAAGCAGCCTGTGCATACCATCCAAGGAACCACGTGGCATATGAGTCAGGGCATTTTCCTGTAGAGACAGGCGCTGCAGATGGGCACTGGGCAGGTTGACCGGTGGGGTCTGGAGGGAGTTACGGACTAGGGACAACTCGGTCAAGTTGGCAAGGCGGGAGAACGTGTCATCGGCAATGCGCTGGTTTGCCAAAAGGTTTCCGTCCAGGACGAGGCACCTAAGTGAGGAAAGCCCTCTGAAGGCGTGGGTAGGGATTGTGGAGATTCGGTTGTCATCTAGACGGAGTTCTTCCAGGGAGGCAGGCAGTCCTGAAGGGATACTGGACAGGTGGTTGCGTGAAAGGAAAAGTAGGCGCAACCGTGGGTTGTCAGCGAAGGCCTGGTCCTCGATGCTAACAGTGGAAATTGAATTGTCATCCAGGTGGAGCTTCTCTAGTAAGGGCATCCTAGCCAGTGCACTACGAGGAATAGTGCGTATGTTGTTGTCCTGCAAATGCAGTTCACGGATGGATGGTGGCAGGTGTACAGGGAATTCGTCCAGTTCATTATCATACAAGTAGACCACACGGATGGCAAGCTGGCGCTCCAAGGACGTGGGCAAACCCGGGTTGTTTATCTGGTTGTTCTGAAGGTAGAGGACGGACGCCGAAGGAGGAAGTGATGGGATGGAGCTCAGACCACGGTCATTACAGTAGATAAAGTCCTCATCGCACCTGCATACGGATGGGCATATCATGTCCCTGTCTCCAATGTACCCTTGTATCGTGGCTGAGGCAAACTGAAGCATGCCAGCGCGTAGTGTCAAGCAAAGAAACAGCAGGAAGAGCCGAGCCCGAAGCTTAGCCACACCTACAGGTGCCATTATGGTGAACATAAGCACTGTCTCACTTTTCCAGGTGTGTTTTCAATCCTCAAATTCTTGCAGTGAGCTGGATTCCTGTGAGCTCCATCCTGTGAGAGAAAGGGAAATTAGAGTCAGCATTGAGGTACAAATGAATAACTTAATAAGTACAGGTGACTAGGCATGTGAGGGGATTTCAGCTAAACTCTGATTAGTTTCAGACAGCACCTTTATCCTTGTCTGTCTTAACAATATAAGAGCCTAAGAAAATGCTACAACTCTCTTATCTTAACAGAACACAAATATTGCACTCATAACAAGGTTGTTTGCTCTACAATTACTGGTCATAGCATCAAAGAGTTGTTCACACATGGCGAGGTCTTTGCAGAATCCCCTCAGCTTCTCAAAACATTTATTCAAAGCAGAAAATAAACAAAAATTAGAGAATTGCGCAGTCCATCATAATGAGGAATTAGCCACAGTAATCCAAGATAACAGACAGTTAGACTAAACTTGAACATGTCCTGTAACAAAAAGTTTGGAAAAGCAAATCTGTATTGACAAATCAAATCCCACATTTAGAATTAAGCCTTGTGCATAAATATGATGAGAATATTCTTCCCTGCTGAATTATTTAAATAGATCTGGAGAGGCTCTATAACTCCATTAGGAGTTTCCAGCAGATGGCTGCATTAGCCAGACAGAGCTGAAGATACGTTTCATTATCAAGACAGAACAACATGTTTTAGCTATGAGCCGTCATCTTCAATAGCTGAAGTCACATCAAGGGAGTCAAGATGGCACCCGGCACTATAAAACTTGCACTACAACACAAATCATGTCTTCCTAATGTAGTTGCATCAAATTAAGTACCATAAAACAGTAAAGGAAATATTTAATATCTAGTGAAATGCACATGATTAGACGACTAATGAACTATTTGTAATGACCACAACTCATTTGGGAGTGTTCATGAGCTCGACTCAGAACTTGATTGGCATCACAGTTTGCTGCTGTTATTAATTAAAGGGGACCTATCATGCAAAATGCACTCTTGTACGTCTTTTAAACATGAATATGTCCCGGTGTTTCAGGGAACTCACCAAGTGTCAGAAAACACAACTGTCTCTCTTTTCCTCAATACCCAAATCTCTAAAAACGGGGTTTTAACGGATCTGATACAGATTTGAAAATAGTGTGACGTCAGTGACGAGAAGCTCCGCCTATATGGCCAACTTTCCACCAATCAGGGGAACGAGAAGTTGCCGTGGCATGGTAACAGCATGGTAACAGCATGGTAACAGCATGGTAACAGCATGGTAACATGACGCTCGTAACTCGGCCCCTCCTTTGCAGGGGGGCGTGGTCAGCTGCAGCGCATGCAAAGACGGGTGGAGGAGAGCAAAATAGAGAAATATGAGGCATGGCTAAAATGCATGATCAGTTTGGTATTTTGAAGAAAAAAAACGTATAAATATATCTTATATAGGTATGGCCCTACAATATATTATTCAAATATAGCATGATAGGTCTCCTTTAAACTAAGATGTCATAACAGTAAGAACATTATTGAATACAGAGATTTTAAAACTGGTAAATTGCAACAGAGTGACAACATGAGCCCATTCCAGTCTTCAATAACCAGAGCCATTAGTCAAACCATTAAGGCCCACACAGCAGCAAACATGGTCAGGCTGTGTTATTGATTTCCTCACGAATCAGAGGTGATCTGCCACAGCCAGTCGGCTCTCATATAAATTACAGGATTCCCAGGAGTGTTGGTCACGATAATTAACCAAATGAATGACAATTCTGCTGGAGGTTGACTTTGCTGAATATATATTTGCAAACATTTATCTGTGTTTAATCGTTATCACAATATTGAAAACGATGAGAGAAATTATCGTTGACCTTGCAATCATTTTCAAGAGTAAAGAATCGCTGTTCAAGTACCGAACCCTCTAACAGTTGTTCTACAGTTCTAAAATAATTATTGTCTTTGTTTGTTTGTTTTTTTTATTTAATTTGCCTTTTAAGAAATTGTTTAGTTACAGGGCACACTTTAATACACTAAATAAATACATAAGAATCAACAATTGAGAAAAAGAGAACAAATAAAAAAGAAGAAAAGGAAAAAGTGAAAAAAGATACAGATAAAATAAGATAAGATAAGATAAAATGAACCTTTATTAATCCCAGAGGGGAAATTCAGTTGTACAAAGCAGCAACAGGGTAAGCGTGAAAAAACAGGACAGCAAAGATTCACACAGATTAATAAAATCAAAAATAAATAAAATCAAGAATTTTTTTTAAAATAATAATAAAAGACTATGAAATAGGAGATGAGTAAAAATAAGAATAAAAATAACTGTAAAACAACTGTCAGCATATGTACATTTGGTCATCTAAGTTATAAAGTACGGAATAAGTTAAAGTGACAAGTGAAAAAATACAGGTGTTCTATAACTAACCCATTTTTCCCATCTTTCATAAAGATATGAACTTGGTTTTTTGTTCTTAGGGCTATTGTTTCCATTCCATTAATTTCACTTACTAGATTCTTCAATTGGTCACGTCAAATTCTGATCTTTTTTTGTCAGCTAAAACTTACAAATAAGAGGATTGTATTTTATTTTCCAGGGAGAATGGGTATCAGAAAGACTGTGTCATCCACTATTATAGTATATTTCAAAGTACCGGTAAATAAAGCCTATTGATGTGCCAGTATGCTAAAGTAGTTGGATATCGCAGTAAATGCAGTCTCGTGCTTAGATTTATATTTTGGAAATTGTTGGTTTTAACCATTTCAAGAAAAAATAATATAAGTTTTATGAAAAACTATATTTTGGTTCAGTGGTATTCTTTGTAGTTGGATAACATATTTGTGACTTATAATTTGGGTCCAATGTTCATGCTTCTTTCCTCTGTTCTTCTGTAGGATATTGTAATACAGTACACTTTTCATTGGATTTGAGGCTTTGGACTGCATAAACATAGCTTTGGTATTAAATAAATAATTGTTATTAACAACATTGTCACTGAAGCTCAAGCCTTACTATTACAAATTTCTTCTTCGATTTATGGTCGTCTCCACCATTTCCCGACTCAGTGCTCACTGATCATGAAACTCAATTGCCTCTCTACTCCAATCCTTTCCAAGATACTGAAGTTGGGTCAGTGCACTCTCATTGGAGCTTGAGGAGTACCATAATTAATTAAATATAAAAAGATAATGTTGTTTATAAACTTTTCTTGCTGTTTCACATTTTATGGCGTATATGTCTATGCATCAAATTATGTGGTGCATTTTCACCCTTGTGTATATGTGTTTGGCTGAGTAGTGCTAAAGAATGGATGACTTTTGATTCCCAGGAGCTTCAGCAGAGTCTCTTGAACAGTGGAGTATTTGGGTCAGACCTTTAAAAACAACATAGATGTGGTGTGAGATTGAAGTGGTGCAGACCAGAGCCTGAGGGATTAATAGAGCATATTGAGCCGCGATTCTCTGGATTAATCAGGTGCTACGAAGAATGGCAGACGGTCATTTCAGGATGTCTTTGCCCTATGGTTGCTCATTTTTCTTCCTCAATCAGAAAATGAAAAGTATAAAAAGCTTCTCAGTGCTCTTTGTGTTTGTGGATGTTTCTGCTTTGGATGTGCTGTGTGTTTGTCTGTCCATGCATGCTCAAATTGCAAAACATTAACCCATATGGGAACAATCTATAAGGTCGCAGTCTACATTTCAGTTATCTTTAGAGGGGAGTGAAGCGGGGATGTGGGGCAATGTGTTAGCTAGACAGCCAGCCGCCTCAGGCACAGTACGACAACCCCCCGAGCGAATACTGGAACCCAAGACTGGATCAATTTACATAAAAGAAAAAAACAGGGAGGGAGAGAGAGGGACAGAAAGCAGCTTTGAGCAAGACCTTTTAATCCCATCTCACCATTAAGTCACCCACAGAGGACTGGGAAATCTGGAAGAAGCAGAATTCGGATTGACCAAATGGGCTGCTGATGTATCAGGAAATCCATTTGACTGATGGCTGGGAAAAGATAATAGTGGCCCACAGCTTATCTTACATGGCATGTCCATGGATCGCATTTTAGATCTAAAGATTGGACATGTGGAAGTGATGACGCAATACATGATGGTTATGGTGATGACAGAAAAAATTGATCTGAGAGAGAGAAAAAAGAGGCCAGATTAGCATGGCCTATTCATTTTTGGTATATCGTAGAGGGTTTTATTTCTGTAATAGTTCTTGAAATAATCTAATTTAGATACCACGTCTTGTACTATCATTTCAAGCTATTAAAACATGGAGATATAAATGCCCTGAAATAAACAAATAAGGCAAAAATATGCACAGCTCCATGCCCAAAACTTTTTCGCTTCCTTCAAAAATGCAAAAACATGAGCTTCATTGTCACTTTTGTGTCAAATAAACCAACTACTACAAACTACGGTCATCATCACAAATGACCTTCAAGTGTTTTGAATACACAATCCATAATCAGCGCCTCGCATAACACATGAAACAAAATGAGTTCCTGCGTTAGTGGCTCACAACACATTTGAATTCTGAATTATTTGATGTGCAAACGCATTACAATCCTTTTGAAATCTCTTTTTATCTTCTATTCATTGAAAATATGATCTGTGAGTATGCTATAGTATAGAGGCAGATTGAATGACATGTTAAAGGCTAAATATGAAATAAATTCATCCCGACCACACTAAGTCATTTCTTCTTGGTTTCAGCACCAATTTCCTGCCATGTGGGAGAGATTGGATTTGCGCTAAGCAGTTTCTCATCTAAACTGCTGACGCACAGACCCAGGGTATGTGACATATGTGACATACATAGAGATTTGTGTTTCCGGATGAAATAAGTTTTCCTATTTTTGTCATAAAGTCTATACAGTATAACGCAAGTGAAGAGCGCTGTATTTTCTCTTGTGTGAAAATGGATTAAGATTTGAATGAAAAACTCCACCAAGAGCTTAAATTCTTCAATAACATGTACAAAAAACAACAGTTTAATTCCATTTATAATAAAATAACACATTACACATTTAAAATTGGCTATGGCTCGCAACCGTTAAACCAAATATTTGGATATTTACGATTATGAGAAGGCAAAGCACTTTGAGAGAGCATATTTTCAATCAATTGCCATATTAACATGAAAAACAGAACAATACTAATCAATATTGGCCCTAAAAAGTGTTCATAGTGCTTCATTTTAATCAATATTGCTTTGAATGTCCTGCAGCAGAGTGATAGAGGTAGTAAAGCAGCAAAGGAGTTCTTCACATAATTCATATAAGCGGATGTACTGTTCTTTCAGCTTTCCTTTTGTTTGCTGTTCGGTATGCGGCTCACAGGGCCTTGAAGTGACTTGATATATATAGCGCTTCAGCACTATAACATGTTTTATTTGTACAGCACTGTTATGTGTTCTGTCGTGGTACCAGTCTTATTCCCTGTCCTCTCCTCTGCCGCTGCTGCATCCGGAATTATTTTAGTTTGGTTTTTCTTCCTCCAGACAGCCAGATTACAGGCAGGTTTGGTGAGTAACAAATCACATGTAAGGGGAAAGAAATGCAGCTGTATCCACTTAGTTACACAGAAAAGTTACTGATACCAAAAAACTAAAACGAGCATAATGTGTTTGTTGTAAAAGGATTGCATTTTTAATTTCTTCTCCCATAGGGCCTTTTTAAGGGAGCCGCATGCATTTCATTGTGCAATCCCGTATTATATAACGACAATAAAGCTACAACCTTAAACATTCCTTTCTCATATCAAATGACTTCCCCTTCCATATGCCGATTAAGGAAACGAAACAACAGGATTTCTTTGGAGCTATTTAAAATAAAGGTCTTGATATTTAATGGGAGACTTGCTGCTGTGCCACATCGCTGGATGGTTCAGTGTGATAGCCTAGCTGTAAAATAAACCTCAGATGTGTCAGTCTGTGTCAGTGATCATAATGCAGTCTTTGATCAATGCCGCGCTGACTTCTTAAATCATCTCCACTGCTTTTAATGTTGCTGCTTCTTCCAGTAATGTTGGTGCAGCACTAAATAGAGGAAAAGGTTTATTCCTAAGAAGAGTCTTCTCCATTTTGAGAAACATACGTGATCATTTTAAATGGGACTTTAAAGGCAAATTGATCTTCTGCCTTTGAGTCAAGGAGTCGGATGTGGGTGTCACACTTAAAGGTGGGGTAGGTAAGTTTCAGAAACCGGCTCGGGATACACTTTTTGTTATATTCCATGGAATGCTCTTAACATCCCGATAGAAATGAATATCTTAAGTGCTTTGACAAAAAATCCATACAAAAATGTCATCTGTGGAAGCCGTAATACTGTAAAAACTACAACCAATCCGTTTAGCCGGCCCGGCTAAACGGATTGGATTGCCGCCCTGCTGTCAGCCTTCCATCTCGTGCACGCACAAATGTATCTCGTGCCCTCATTGGGCGTGCCGTCATTGGGCGTGCATTGCAGCAGTACTTCAATGACTCGCCAGCAACAGGCGGCCACTTTCACCATGGCAGAGTTAGGTTCAACATCGTCTACTGGTCGCAAAAGAAAAAATGTAACGGAGCAAATTAAGAACAAAAAGAAAGTGGAAACTAGGAGAAGTCAAACCAGAGTCAATATCGGAGTTGCTTTGGCTGTGTAGTATTGCTAACCTAGATGTGTTTAGCTTTGCCTGATATGTAACGTTACTGCAGCCTGCTCTCGCGGAGGAGGTGCTCTGTAAGGAAGTCTGAAGGAAGGGGCGGATGCTTTTTGGCTGTTTACTTTCAAATTTTAGTGCACTCGAGCCGGTTTCTGAAACTTACCTAGACCACTTTTAAGCTAGGGCTCGGATTCTTATTTTGAGAAGGAGAGAGGGAGGTTTGTTAGCTTAATTGGTTGAATTTAAATGAAATCCTGACGACTTGTTATATAAATGCAGGGTTCTGGGAGGCACCAGCGGCTGACTCACATGACAAGGCTGTGCTTCCAGGGTTTCAAATGTACCCACATCAGAAAAAACATCACGAGCAAGAAAAATATTGCAGTGCTGTCAGGTTATGTCTGCCAGCCATACTGGAGATTAGAACAGCTGTAATCTCACCACTGCTAAAATGGTGTGTAGTGTAAACTGATCACTTCACTGCTGCTAACTCCCCCTGTCATGTAGTGGAAACACCTTCACACATCGACAGCAGCAACTGAGGAAACTTTGAAATATTAACAACTGCATCTTTCCTCTTTGTTTGAATGCAATTCAATCATTCATTCTAAATGTAATCAGATGTGGCTGTATTATTCAAAAATAATTAAAGATAATTGTGAGGAACTCGCATTGTGCTTTTTATCAGCAGGTCTGTGTTTCTGTGTCTAACTAAAAGTAATGTTCCCATTAAAAGTACATTTGACCTTCAATGGACTGTTTTTCTATTTAAAGAGCCACATCATTATTTTGTTTTCATTTATGTCAAAGGAAAGGTTTTTTGTTATATTCCAGCAAAGGAAGATTGAACAATTTTCCAATACAGATTTTCACAGTAAAGCTGTGTGTTAAAGAAATAGGACGATACATCAGTTTATATTATATTATTGCAGATTTATCAGTATATTTAGTTTTGTGTTAGATTTCTCTGCAATGTGTAGCAAGGCCATTTCCACTGCCTTGTTTCAATTGTAATTTGTACGTACATTTCTCTTTTCTCTACAGAAAAGAGTACAAATTCTTCTAACCTGAAACACTTAGGCAACATGGAGAATTTATATCACATTCACATCCTACAACCCCATCTACCAAAATAGAAAGTACAAGCAGATCTGTTTCCATCACATGTTGCTGCCATGATCTCAGACTCAGCCTGCTGCTCCCAATCAACTGTATTACTCACCTCCCTGCCGGCTCATTCATATTCTCATCTACACCCTCCACAGCACAATTTACACTTACTGCCAATCCCACACTGTACTCCCCAAAATCAAAACATGTTGGTGCACGTTTCCATGCGTGCAGTGTGGATGTCTGAGGAACCAATCTCATCCTGCATTGATTGAAAAAAGTACTTGTGTGTCTCAAAATGTGTCTTCTCACTCTTTCTTGTATTTGTGACATGTGGGAACAATGAGGATGCTGACTGAGAGCAACTCATCCTTCATCCTCACACCATCCCTTAAAATCATGTTTTTTCACTGTTTCCTTAAAGAGGCCCTTTTATGCTAATTTTCAGGTTTCAAAGTTGTATTTTGTGCCTCCATGTCTCCATGCTTTAATGTTCAAAAAGCTCTTTATTTTTCTATACTGCCTTTGCTGCAGCGCCTCTTTTCACCCTCTGTCTGAAACCAGAGCCCAGTCTGCTCTGATTAGTTAGCTGGCCGGCTCTGTTTTGATTGGTCAACCGCTTAGAGATGTCTCGCCCCTTAGCACATCACATACGCTGGCTATAAGTGCGAGTGTTACATAGTGTTGTAGAAACTCAGGGATGTTAGCCTTTGCAGACCATTTACATGCACAGAAACCAATATAACACACCACAGAAAAGGGAAACCCATGAAGCATAATATGGCCCCTTTAATATTTCCATCTTCCATGTTTCTCTGCATATTCTATTCCAGAGCATTGAATCTGTTGCAGCTTCTCTATCTCTTTCCCTTTCCCTCTACCTAACTCCTGTCGATGCAACATTTGCTTAATCCCATTTTATACAGTCTTTATATCGCCACAAGAGAAATCTAAAAAGGCAAACTAATGCTTGCCTTTCACTGATTAAATAACAAATGTTGGCAAATCCCATCTTGTTAAAACCCCACTTCTCTTATCAAATCTTCGTTTCTGTAGCAATTCAACTTTGCAAAATGAATTACAGAACCAATAAATTAAGGAATTGAAGAAAATGTGCGCAGGCGTTTCTCTGAGCTGGAGATGTGTATTAAAAGCAATCACGCTCCTTTTGTTTGTGTTTGAAGCTGTTTAAGTTTGTCTCTCATCATATGAAAAATAACAGTGGATTGATAGATACAGGCCACCTCCAGGGCTCAGAAAAGATCTTCCACTTGGGCTCCTCGATGTATGTGTGTGTGTGTGTGTGTGTGTGTGTGTGTGTGTGTGTGTGTGTGTGTGTGTGTGTGTGTGTGTGTGTGTGTGTGTGTGTGTGTGTATGTATGTCAGTGTGGGTTTCTACTGCATGAAACATCAGCTGTGGGACTGTTCAGATCTTAAGACACCTCACACATTCATTGAAAACTCTTCACACTCTTATGACTTCACACAGTGTCCCTTTTACCCCAGAAAGCTGGTCGGACTGGACTCCAAAACATGTAATATTGTTGATAAATCTTTTTTAAAGATTCAAATATTAGTGCTTCAGAATTATTGGTTATTTTTGCATGGTTTATATACGAAAATCAGAACTGGGATGTCACAAAGTACATTAACTCAAGTATGCTACTTAAGTACAATTGTAAGGTACTATGTAACAGGTCTAACTTAATAATGTGCAATCTCCCTGTTAATTAACTAATAAATAAACATAACATTACATAATACTGAGTACTTACACTTTTAAGTAAACTTTCATGTCAATGCCTTTGTACTTTTAGTTAAGGTAGATCACAAGCACGGGATTTTTACTTGTAACAGAGTGGTTTTACTATTTGGAAGTGCTTCTTTAATTTAAAATAAGAGTACTTCTTCCACCAATGTCGAAAACAAATAAATCCTGTCCTTGTAAACCAATATGTGTTGGCTTTGGAACTAAAAAACTAATTGAGGTATCATGGAGTTAGTATATTTCGTTTTGTTACTGATTGTTTTTGGCCCCCTGCCCAAAAGGAGAAAATGAGCTTTATTGGCCACTGTTTAACCGTTGATAAGTGATAGTTTGTTTAACGGCTTCATTTATCTCTTGTTTAATTACTGGCACCATTAAGAAGGTGCAACAGCCAAGGTGCTCCTCTGGCTTTGTTTCTATTGGCTTTAGATTTAAGGTCTCGTAACTTTTGGAGTTGAACCAGAGGAACTTCCTTTATTTCAGAGAAGAAAGGAAATTGCCGGTACAGAGACAGTTGTCTTATTTCAGAGCAGAAATTATATTGCATTTTGGGGGCTTCATAGAAGTCTGTTGTAGGCTAATGCTTTAGAAATCTTGATCCTAAAACAAAGGTTCATTGAGTTAGCTTAACAATAGATGGTGTTTAAATAGCGGGAGCACATTCATTCCAGACACAGCACTAAGCTTTCATTACTCTGAAACATAATAATTTCTGATTTAAAAAAACCCAGATTCTAAAGAGACTTCACTTATCGACTGAATGACATTCCTTTTGCAGTGAAAATATATTTTCTAACAATAATTGTTCAACCGTTTCCCCAGTTGCGAGTTTCCCTAGTTGCGAGTTTCTTTTGCAATATTTTCGTAAAAACATTATATTAAAGGCATTATAAGGCATGAAAATATAAAATATAGGACAGAAAAATCGGTATAACTGTTTATAAGATGTTGAATTTTGGTCCAAATGTACCTTTTGTTGAATAAGAGTAAAATAGTAAGGCATACTTAGTTATGAGAATATAAAATATAGGAAAGAAACATCGGTATAACTATTCATAAAATATTGAATTTTGGTCAAAATGTAACTTTTGTAAAACAAAAGCAAAAATACTAGGTATGAAAATATAAAATACAGGAAATAAACATCAGTATAACTGAGTTCTGCTCCAAAGAAATGTCATTACCAGTAACCATGTTGTTTGGAATAGGAGAAAAATAAACAGCTTAATTTTTTTTGCAGTAGAAAATTCATTGCAGGTTCTGGAAAAATATTCTTATTTGTTGAGGATTGACTTTCTAGGATTTCCAGCTGACTCCAGGTATTTATTTTTTAAAGAAACAGATGCCTAGCACTCTTAAATGTTCTGTTACTTCATGTTGGGCTATAGGGTTTAAATAGCACAAGGAGACAATACATACAACACAGATGAGCATTTCAAATTCAAAATACTTTGCTATGGTTTGATCACAGAAAAAGGTATGAACTCTTGATATTTCACAGGAGGGGTACCTGAATACATGCTTACTTTTTGTGAGGCTTCCAGGGGAGGAGGTGCTGTGACACCATTTGCACAAACTTCCCAACACGGCTCCTTCAAAGTCAGCGGGCTGTATTTTCTCCGGATTTTGTTGACATGCAGTCCATAAACTCTGGTGCGTAGGGGTGCTTTTTCAGACACAGCTCCTTCTTCTGTGTTTTTATGTTCAGCCTTGGTGTCGATCAGTTGTCTCCACTGGCTTCAGATTGGTTCTCTGTGCAGAAAGAGTGACAGAAAAATCATAAGGGGACGCAGCTGACCGTCAGTGCCACTCACATGTCAACTGGTTCTGATGAATATTTAATGGCATTACACTTTCTTTCTTTTTGCGTAACTGCCATGCATGTCCTTACTGTATGTCACTGTATGTAGTGTTGCACTTTTTTATCTTTATTACTTTTCTTAATCTACTCTTGGTTAGAGGATTAAATGATGTGATTTTTATTTGCCAAACTTTAATTACATTTATTTAAGAAAGAAAAAAAACAGATGTGTATTTGCGATCACAGAGATTACATTTATTAGAAAGAAACCCAAAAAACGGTTTGAAAAAGTGGTTTTCAACGCCAAATATAAAGCTAAAAATCTGCCAATACATTTTTTTTTCTTAGAATTCAATGGCATCCTGGTTTATGCTAAATCAATACCTTCATTAGCATGAAAGTCGTAAGGTTATAAAGTAAGGATTTCCCAGTTTTTGCTTCTAGCCTTTTGGAAATGGGGGTTACGTATTGTAACCCTAGTATTGTAACCCTAGTTATATAAGCACAGGCAGAGCCCTCTACTGGACTCTATGGGTACTACTCTCTATCATGCTATGCGGACATTCACCTACTGAGTTGCATAAACGTAGCCGGCCAATCGGGGCAAGCCTACCTGAATGCGCGCGCAGGCCCACAGTATATACGCCGGCTACGCCTCCCGACTGTCATCCTACACCCTCTTCAGCGAGCGGCATAGGAAAGACAGGGCCCACAGTTCGAGGGCTCCACCTGTGCTTATATAACTAGTTATATATCACACAGGCTCCGCCCTCTATTGGACTCTATGGAGTCGGGTGGAGACCTGATGTATAAACGCCCTGTCGTCCAACAACATCGAAACATCACACTGCCCCTGACCGGTCTAGCCACCGCACAGCCACCGCACAGCCACCGCACAGCCACCGCACAGCCACCGCACAGCCACCGCACAGCCACCGCACCCCCACTTCCTCCAATCCGGTTGTGACCGTGGAGAAGTCGGGGCCGCAGCTTGGATAAGGCGCACTCACACACGCTTACCTCGTGTAGAGTGTGCATTGGAAAAATAGTGCGGAAGACTCTGCATGGAGCTTACTGCGCATCATGTTCCCCAGGTCCCTAAGGAGCATGGGAAAAACATAAGTGCACTCTATCCCAGGGGGGGGTCAGCCACCTACTGACCCACAGCCCCCCCCTCTCACCAGTAATGTGTTGCCCTGGCAAGCACAGGCGACGAGAAGGAGCCAGACATGTCCAAGAGATAAAACGTTATGAAGGGGCCTGGCGTAGACCAAGACGCCGCCGTGCATATATCCTCCACACTCAAGCTGTTGAATAAGGCTGTTGACACAGCCATAGCCCGCATAGAGTGCTAGTAAAAGTATGTTAAATGAGCTATTAGCCATTTCTATTTGTACCCAGACAGCTGTCACTGGATTACTTTTATACTGAAGAAAACTGAAAAAAACAAAAAAACAAGGGGCAAGTCAGGGCAAGTTCTAATGAAATTAGTCTTGTTTGTTGATTAAGGAAAATTATTAGATATGAACATTGTCGTTTTTTATATTTCTCTGAAATGGTAAGTCAAGCTGAATCTAGAGTTAGGGTAGTAGCTTGATTTGATCTGAGTTATGACTCAGAGAATGAGTGCAATTTGTGAAGCTAATTGCAAAGAGTTTTTATGTTCCTTACAGTTTTTCTCAATTGCTAACACACTAAAATTATACATAAAGCACAATTATTTTAACTGACACTCACAGAGCAAAACATCGGCACAATTCTCCAAAACTCTAAACACGTTTTCAGCTTTTCACACAATTTGCAAATTAACATGGCACTTTTTGCAAACCACTGCACACGTTTCTCCACGTAAGACACAGGCATCTGACATAAAGTCACGTGTTAGCTGGTTTAAAACAATGATATTCAAAATACCTCACACATGGACCAATGATCAAGAAACACGTTCCACCTGACCAAACACCTGATCGCATAATTGTTGACTCATCAATCAGGATGTTAGCACTATAAAAAGACCACAGGTGAGTACTTTCTTACAGCAACAATGGAAGCCAACATGGAAGCAAGAGGAAGAGCTGAGCTGAGAGTGAGAGGAGGAGGAAGAGGTGGGTGAGAGTGAGAGGAGGAAGAATGAGAGGTAGAGGTAGAGCTGGAGGGAGACGAAGTGGACAACGAAGAATACTCTCTAATGAAATTAAATGTTATCAACCATGGTTTGACGATGAGAGAGGCTGGACACAGGGTTCAGCCTAATCTAAGCCGATTTACTGCCGCCTCTGTAATCCGGACTCTTAGACTTGAAAACAGGTTAGTTACCAGTTTTTAGCT
>NW_011333040.1:22912686-22925117 GCF_000735185.1 Notothenia coriiceps | reverse complement strand
GTGCCAGGGGTTGCCGACCCTGTTTTAGAGGCTTGCAATTTAGAACTAATACACTTGATTGTATTGGGTTACTTTTATTCTGACTATTTGGTGATGTAGTTCAGCCACCTGGTATCTCCCTCTCGAAATATATTGACCATCAGAGTAAGCATTCTTAAAGTGCCTGTGACACGAACCCAACAACTGTTGTGCAATGAAATAGTGGGCTACTAGTAATCTCGAACCGTCAGTTTAAAAAAGAAAAAGCGATACCGTTCCGATAAATATCAATAATTTCGAACATCGCGGGAAAATTCCTTCGACTCATTTTGAGGTTTTGGGGGAAGCCGGAAGTGACGTCAATGCGGGAACGCTTCACTGTGCGGCGAGAGAGCCAAACACGGACAAAGTGTGTTGTCATGCGTAGAAATGGTGAATTAAATGGTAAATGGACTGTACTTATATAGCGCTTTATCCAGTCTTTAAGACCCCTCAAAGCGCTTTACATACTACATGTCATTCACCCATTCGGGACTGCACACACAGCATTTTTATTATTTGTCCCGCGTCCCACACATTGAGACTATGTCCCGCATTTGAGTGATAGTCGCGCAGAAAGGCCGGATCGGTTCGCTGACAGCCGACACCGCCCTTTATTATTATATTGTCTAAACGGCATCATGTAAATTGCGCGGACAGGCGACACAGAGGTCCCCAAGCCCCCCCCCCCCGTTGACAGTTCACGAGCGCGTCCATAGTGTCTCCCGTCCACCCACCACCCCGTCCACCCAGTAAAAACATCCCCACTACACCACTGGTTGTAGTAGTACACCAACATGGATTAAACGTGTGTTTTTTTTACCCCACAATGTTGGGGAAATTTAATGGATAAAGAATGGCACGGATGGAGCGGGCGGCGGGGAGGGGTATTATTATTATATTATTATTATTATTATTATTCCCAGCTCCGATCGGGGACCACTAGGGTCCGCCGTTTCGCCCCGCGAGCGAGCATCGCCCCTGTCGGGCCGTTGACAGGTTTACGTTGGCTGGGCTGGGGGGTGCGCGAGTGCGACTGGCNGATAAATATCAATAATTTCGAACATCGCGGGAAAATTCCTTCGACTCATTTTGAGGTTTTGGGGGAAGCCGGAAGTGACGTCAATGCGGGAACGCTTCAGTGAAGCGTTCCCGCATTGACGTCACTTCCGGCTTCCCCCAAAACCTCAAAATGAGTCGAAGGAATTTTCCCGCGATGTTCGAAATTATTGATATTTATCGGAATGGTATCGCTTTTTCTTTTTTAAACTGACGGTTCGAGATTACTAGTAGCCCACTATTTCATTGCACAACAGTTGTTGGGTTCGTGTCACAGGCTCTTTAAAGTATATGTCTCATCACTCAAAACTCACTGAACGAGAAGAAGAAACGTAACCTTAAATACACAATTAAACATTCACAAACTAAGGATTATCTAAATACATGTTTAACTACATTAAAGTTGCATGACTCACCAGATCTCAAGTCTTCTGTTCTCTGTTGACGTCCCGATGCTCATATTTAACGTGTAGATGTAAAACTATCCCGATATTAGTCCATAAACTCTCGAGCAGACACACAGACAGCTGTAGCTCCAGCAGGAGGAGACGGAGACCCGCTCAAATTGACGTGGAAGTTTCAAATTGGATTGAAAGGCGCGGACAGTGCTCATTGGCAGGTTTTTTCGATGACAGCTTGTCTTGTCTGCCGTTGTATGGCTGGATTCCATTTCAAGTGACATAGCTTTTTACATACATTTTACGTTTTTTTTATTTGACACTTTTTTTTTACAGTTAACTATTTTAGTATAGGCCTACTATGAAAACTACTTTATTTACACAAAATCATTTTGGGGTATTTCTGCAATATATTACATTTTTTGTGAAGATGTATACATTTATTTAACATTTTAGAGATGTTTTATAATAAGATTTCTTTGTATTCTACAACAGTACACAATACAGTTATTTTTTGTTTTTTTACATTTTGTTACATTAAATTAAATAAAGGTTTTACTGCAACAACAAAAAGAAAGTTGCCTTCATTTTACATGCAGTAAAATTATGTGTATTTTATGTGTTTTTACATAGAATTCAATGTAATTTAACATTCAAGAAAATTAAACAATGGAATTATCCTGTAAAAAAACGATAATTCCTCATCAAACCAATTTACAGAATAAAACCTTTATTTATTTTAAATAAAAGTAATTTACTGTATTTGTATGGTATTTACACTTAATATAGAAAAAACAAGAAAGGTCTGTAAAATAATACAGTACATTTCTGTGAAAAAACTTTTTTTTTTTACAGTGTAGCATAATTGTTGGCTCATCAATCAGGATGTTAGCACTATAAAAAGACCACAGGTGAGTGCTTTCTTACAGCAACAATGGAAGCCAACATGGAAGCAAGAGCAAGAGGAAGAGCTGGGTTGAGAGTGAGAGTGAGAGGAGGAGGAACAGGTGGGGTGAGAGTGAGAGGAAGAAGAATGAGAGGAGGTAGAGCTGGAGGGAGAGGACGTGGACAAAGAAGAGTACTCTCTAATGAAATGAAATGTTATCAACCATGGTTTGACGATGAGAGAGGCTGGACAGAGGGTTCAGCCTAATCTAAGCAGATTTACTAATTTACTGTTGCCTCTGTAACCCGGACATTTAGACTTGACAACAGGTTAGTTACCAGTTTTTAGCTCTGCATAATTCATGATATATCAGTGCTTATATCTGTTTTTGGCATGTTGAATACTATAACTGTACACAAATCCTGCACAATGTACTGTGGTAGACTTACTTTTATGCAACACATACACTGGCCAACCACTATGTCTTTGTTGTTTATCTGAAGGACTGAGAAAAAGAGGGGAGGTGGAAGGCAAGGATTTTCAATGAGGCCCAGGAAGCAGCAGTTACAAACTGGGTTTTGGCAAACAATGCATCACATTTAGGGAGATCCGAAACATAGTAACTATGTGCTGAGATGCATGTTGCACAATGTTATTTTTGAATAAATGTGATTTGTTTTTAATTTCTTCATTTACTGTATTTCTGTATACTCAAGCAATCTTTCTCTGCAGAAACCTCTATGTACAGAGCATAGCCCATAACAGATGAAAGTGCTTTACATTATGCTCATCAGTGTGTAGTTGGGTGGTCAAACAATCTAGTATTATGAATGAAGTGTGTTGTATTTGGTGCTAAAGTTTGCATTTGGTAAGTGTTTATGTAGTTTTGAGTGTAGTTCTTAATTTAGCAGGAGAAATTAGGTGTTTTGCACTTTGGGTGTGTGGTTTTGTGAATTGTGTTTAGTGTTCTGAGAAACTGAGCAATTTAAAAAAAAATGTGTGTTAGCAATCGAGAAAAACTGTAAGATTGACCCACATCCGGATGTTTCTGTCTGCTGTATTTGATGCTCTGATGATAAACAGAGTCTCTCCTGCTCCAACCGGTTTGGAAAACACATTGATAATCACTTTCTGGTTGTGGAATACTTTGTAGAAAATGATGGTAAGAAATGTCATGAAATTATTTAAAACATTTTAAACCTGACATTTTCATTACCGCATCTACTTGTAATGCTGCAACCACTTCATTAAACATTTAACAGGATTCTCATAAAGTCAAACTAAATTATATTAAAACTAATGAAGTGCGATTTGGATTTGAGAACTTGCATCTTGTCACGATCTGTCTGTGTTGTGTTTTGTCTTGTCTTTTTCTGTCTTTGGTTTCCTGTTTTATTTTGAAAAGTGTTCACCTCCTGTCTTGCCTGTTGCTTTCTGTCTGTTTTTCCTACCTGATTACCCGATTGTGTTCACCTGGTGCCCCTGTGTTTTCTCCTCCCTCCTCACCTGTCTCTTGATTGTTTGATTAGTCCTGTGTGCATTTAGGTTCTGTGTTTTCTGTTAGTCTTTGTGAGTTCCTTGTGTATCTTGACTGTGTTCACGGGGAAGAGTTCTGTTTTGTTTCCATTTTGACCTTGGAATAAAGGTGTTTTTTCTGTGAAATCTGCATTTGGGTCCTGCCTGCTTCGCTCAACCCTGACACATCTCCCCACATCTAATAAATCATTCATCCGTAATATTAGCTTGGAAATGATGTTGAAACCATGGGAAGATTATGTAAAACCTCATTTTCCCACCGCCTCAGTTCTCCTGCAACATGAAATGGAAGCAGTTTATCAATGATAGATGACTGGGATATGTTGAATGAGTACCTGCATGAATTATGTACTGTGTTATACATGTGCTCATATATCTGTTGGCACAAATCACGGTCACAGTCATAACTGTAGCCTGCTGGCCTCTGGTGGTGCATCCAACATTCAACATCACGGTTTGTAACTTTAATTGCTGCTGGATGATTATCTTCCCCTCCCTCCCTTCAAACATCAAACATGAATGTACTGCCCCAACACAAACACAAACAAACAAAAGTGCATCATGTCCCACTTTACATAAAATGTTAATGAACAGAGACTGGAACAAAATGGAAGATTATATTATTTGCATAAAAAGAGAGAAGTCAAACTGAATGCGGACAGTAGGAAGAATAGTTAGTGCCACTGCCATGCTTTCAAAATAAATCGACACATCCTTCTCTCCCGAGATGCTCTTTGGGGTGCAGCGTCGTACAGACAGTGGGGTGATTTAAGGGCTACTTCAAAATAAATTGACTTTTACAACAAACTATGCAGTTGGGAAAAAATGAGCATGTAGCTAAATAAATGACTGTGATATGAGAGATGTATCTCTGATGCTACATTTAAAGATAATTATTCTGGGTCTGCTGGATGTGAAATGTATGAACTGTTTGCTAATGTACCGGCCAACACCTTAAAGGTCACCTATTGTGCACAATCCACTTTTTCATGTCTTTTATAGATAAATATGTGTCCCCTCTGTGTTAAGAGATTTGGAAAGTTTCAGGGTAAAATATTCTCTCCAATTGTCCTGAACCATTTATATAAAAACCTGTCTGAAAATGAGCTGATCAAATTTGGCCACTTTGTGGTGTCACAACTTTTTTTCATTGAGCCACTAACCAATCAAGGTAACACCCGTCCACCTTATCACCCAAATCTCCTCCTAGAGCACCATTGTCTTTTTTTAAATCACAGTGGGGCGTGGCGAGCAGTAGCTCATTAGCATTTAGAGCTACAGACACAGAATCAGCACTTTTGGAACAGGGCTGAAACATCGGGCTTAATGTCATGCTACAATGCATGATCTGTTGGGTATTCCTATAGCCAAACACTCCACAGACATATTTTGTACATATCTTATACCTATAATATACAGACAGTTTGTGTAGATATGATCTGGCCCCTGGTGGCTTTAAGTTGCTGTTTTGTCTGCATCTGCATCTTAACCTAATCAGCCAGCAGGGCATCCAATGTACTGTATATATATATATAAGCATGTACTGCCCTGCTCTGCCTGGGTTGGACTTTAAAAAAGGTATTCTGGTACGTTCTGCTATCCGCATTTGGGGCCACCCTGCTCAGTTTTCCTGTGACAACCTTTGAGCATATTTTCCATTATTGTTGACTTGTTTATTGCTTATTGGGAGCAGAAAAGTTAAGAAAACAATACAGCGTTCAAGAATATATAATTTTTTGTTTGTGTTTGCTGTTCCAAGCAAAAAGCCACTGTCAGAAAGTTATGATAAACAGCACAGCACCTGTTTCCATGGAGACACTGAGTAAGGTCAAACACCTTTTACTCTCTGCTCTTCTTCTCTCTCCCTTTCACTAACAGAGGCAGTTGGTTGGCCCATTGGAATCCTTTCATTTGATAGACCCATCGGCAGGGCCGTCCCTGGCCAACTTGGGGCCCCAAGCGACTTGAGCCTCCCCCTCCCCCCCCACCGACGCAGAGTGGAAAATTAAAATGAGGGAAACCGTACTTTGCAAATATAATTCTTTTTATTATTATTATCAAAACAGTTATTTTGTATACAGTGAGGTAAATGGTAAATGTGCTGTATGTCGTTCGTATGCGTTTACAGGTGAATCGTCTGATTTCCTGCAAATCTGCTTTTTTGCTATTCTACTATTTATATCTCTGCTTTCTTTTTTTTTCATGTAACACATGCTATTTGTAGATACTGGTTTCTCTGTTTGTGTCCCTCTGTAGCGGTTGTTTTTCTGTGTTGTGGTTGAATGATGATGGCTGTTAGAGTTAAGGTGGAGCTGGCATCCATGAAATTTGGCAATTGCTAAAATGAATAAGTCTGTTTTTTGTTGTCTTTTGTATGTGCTGCGCGTTATCACTCCTCGTACATTGCGTGTTTTGTGTGGTAAATAAAGTAATCTGAAATCTGCATCTCTAGCCTATCATGCTTGCGGATTTCTTCGTGTGCTAAGCTGTATTTTTATTATGGCAATTGGCAAAGTTTGACATTTGACTTATATCTGTGCGCGGGAACTGCGCTGAGGACTGCGCCACAGCCGAGTTCATAAGCCGAGCCCCCCTACGCGAGGCCCGCTGCGCAGATGTGAGGCCCCGTGCAGGCTTGCATGATCTGCTGAGGGGGTGACGGCCCTGCCCATCGGAGTAATTACTTTTTGGTAAATGCTGAAGAAACTCATTTGATTCGGCCCATTTCTTGGTCAAGTCATTTTCATTGGTCATTGAAACGAGTATTTGATTGGCCAAAGGTACCGGACCAAAGTAATGGTAAAATGGACTGTTACTGTATATAGCGCTTTTATCCAGTCTTTTAAGACCCTCAAAGCACTCTTACATACTACATGTCATTCACCCATTCATACAGAGCCAGTGTACTTACTCTAGGGACCTAACATCCCACACATTCACACTACCCGTTGGCCATGCAGTCGGGAGCAACTCAGGGTTTAAGTTCTTGCCCAAGGATACAGTTGACATGTTGACTGCATGGGCTGGGGATCTTGAACCCACAAACCTTCTGGTTGAAAGACACCACACTCCCTCAGAGCACAGTCGCACTAAAGTAAAGTATTTCACCATTTGTTTTGCCCATTGAATATAGTTATTAGATTGTTTTATCGGCCATTTAATTTTACCATTAATTTCAAGTCATTTGATTGGGCCATTGTATTGGTCTTTGATTGGACCATTAGATTCATGTCAAGTGACAGGCAAGAGCAGCATGCGGTCCCGTCTTAAATGCAAAGGTCTGGTTTACATGACAATAATCTTCTCTACTTGTACATGTATAGAGCAACATAAAACATAGTTGACAAAGGAATTCACTTTTTGTTGTTGCAAGTGTTTTCGTCTGCAATGGTTTACGCCAATCCACTGCGCATCAACTAGCCTCTGGCCAGTGCCCCACATTGCATGCGCGAGACCAATTAAAAAAAACAATCGACTTTATTTTGTCCTTACATCATGTAATTACTATATCATTTAGGGTGTGTAGCAATGGGATAAACGATTACAGTGAGCAAACACTTTTCCAAACTGACGTTCCTATACGCTTAACAGCATCCCAACGACTTGAACATCTGAACCTAGTCGTTGGTTGCAAATAGTTTCAGATTTCTCCACAGATGGGACCTTTTGCCACTTTAAAAACGCTGGTCTGTGTTATGACCCAACCGTCCTGGGTAAGGGGATTCCTCTGGAGTTAGAGGTGTGACAAACTATAGCCTAAAGCCACTTAGCTTGACAAAACCAGAGCCTGATAAACTATTTATCTTTTTAGCATATCTATATCTGCTTTTCTGGTAGCTCTTGAGTAAGGACATTGGTGCCACTCTGTAGTGTCTGAATGAAAAGTATAATGTCTGGCGTCATAGCTATAGTTCTCAGTTACGAACAAATGATCAATGCATTGACTGTTGACCGCAAGTGTGACAAATGAGTCTCTGGTTTCAATCACCATGGCCTCACTATGATCTCCAACCTCTATCGCCAAACAACCTGCGCCACTAATCGCATAATGAATTCGTCCAGCATGCCTGGCTTAATGGAATCAATTACTTCCGGAAGAGAAAACAAGAAAAACAACCAGCCAGGCGTAATTTACCTGGGATCGGTAACAGAGAGGAACATTTAGGCAGACCTACGTAGGCTTGTCTGAGTTTTTACGCAGGTGACTGAGATGATCATTTGTTTTCTTGGGGGTATTACGTGTTAAAGACAACATCAGTTTCCAAGGGAGAGGAGAGGAGTCAAAAAGAGAGGCAAAAAGGTTGGCCTGTGACAAACTCATGTGTTTCCGTGTCCTCGGTATGTGTCAAGTGTGTGTGTGTGTGATGTGTGTGTGTGTGTGTGTGGTGTGGTGTGTGTGTGTGTGTGTGTGTGTGTGTGTGTGTGTGGTGTGTGTGTGTGTGTGTGTGTGTGTGTGGTGTGTGTGTTGTGTGGTGTGTGTGTGTCTTGTCTCACCTCTGGTTGTGGTTGATTAAGTAGAGGTGGTTCTTTAAGTCCCATTAGTACTCTCTTTCCCCTCTGGGCCACAGTCATTACCTGTGCTCTCATCATTGTCTCTGATGCAATAACCCATTAAGAAGCAGACAGAGATTTCACAGACATGTCTCACTGCCAAAATGTTAGTATACTGCAAATATCTGGCATTGCTTTGAGAAAAAAATATTGTCGAAAGCAACCTTCAGAATAAGCGCATCGCTTTGGAAAATGAGGCAGAAAAGCCGAATGTCGATGGAAAGTAAATTTATAAAATTGACTTCTTCTTTCAATTAAACATTTATGCTTTGCTCTTTTAAGGTCAAACATAAAAAAGTTTCAATTATCTATAACAAACAAAAGAGCATTAAGGGTCCAATTAGTTTCTACACCCTCTGTGTGTGGTTCATATTTTTGTTATTCAGCCATTGTCCGTGGGTCTGGTGGACCGCTGCCTGTTTTTGGGTTTCCAATTCAACAGAATCAAACCCTGATTTTATGTTAAAAATACTTCAACGAGATGTTTACTTCATTAATACAAGCAAGATAAAACCGCATATATGGTTAATATTGCCTTTTCATTTGTTGGAGATCACATTGTGTTCTGATACTAACGTATGTTCTTCACGACCATTGAGTGTCAGGTTTGAACAGAATAATTGATCATATCACTTTTTCTTTAGCTCAATACATGAAAAAACGGGGTCCCACAGACCCCGAACACGCATACAAGGGTTTTAAATAACATCGTATGCGAGGCCTATCCTGGCTCTTGATCCTGTTGAAACAGGCAGGGGGGTGGGCAAACTTTAGAGAGAAAAAAAGCTTCAGTGGCATTCCATCAACAAGAGCCCTCTTAAAAACACTGTGAAAGTGTTGCGGCACTCTTCAGCAGCCAACTGGCCAGCAGATTTATCTTTGGAGAAATAGTGTTTTCAATCTTTGGGGTCTTTCAATTCACATGCCATCTCAGGTGATGAGGCAATGTTAAAAATATCTTGGCTGGTCTTAAAAGAATCGTTCTTTTGAACATCCACTCAAAATAAACAAGCATTGTTTTCACCACAGGGGTTAAGAGCTGGGAGTCATGTTGCTGTGCTTTGCATACACACCATTTAGACGGGCACTGGGCTTTTGTCATAAAGTCCCACACCTTTCAAGATCAACCTCAGAACCCCCTTGTGGGAAGCGGTAGAGGATCCACTCAGTAGGTTAGTGGTGACAAGTCTGTCTGTGCAGCTGTGGTTTCCCCTCATGGTGTCACCTTGACCGTATTGTACAGTATGATTTCAAACCGGAGAGACGTGAGTGTATGTATACATATTTATTGTTACACGTCATGTAATGAAATTATTGCCATGATATACGAACAGGAGAATCGGAATGGTGTTTGGCGATTAGGCCCGAGTTGCAGTGAGATAACTTATTCGGGAGTGAAAGAACGCTATGAGGTTCTAAAGAAACTGTATAAAAATTTTAAAACAGAAAGAATAAATTAAGAAATGAGATTCATACAGAAACATAGAAATATAATAAATAATGAAATGATATACATTCAGACACACATAGATATTCTGTCAGAGTTAGAACTCTAATCAATCACTAATAATACAGAAAAAAAAAAGTTTCAGCTGGTGGACTGCTAAAAACAACCGAGGATTGACAAATGTTAATAGTGTTGGTTAAGAGAAAGAAAGTGACTTAAAGAAAAAGGGATATATCTTCCAATATATAATATGTCAAGACTAAAATCAAGAGAATGATGGAACAACAACAAAACCAACTGGAGTAACCAAACGCAGAACAATAATAAGCAGATAGTACAAAAAAAAAAAAACAAAACAAAAAAAAAAAAGAAAAATGAGCTACATACACTGAACTGAAAATTTATAAAAATATTCTAGGATACATAGAGAGATTGAGGAAAGTAAAATTACACTTAAAAAATGTGCGCACAATGTCTGGAATGTCGCCGCCTAAAATTAGATATTATGTCCGACAATATAAATATGGGCAAGCATACAAGGAACTGATTGCTGATGTCATATGTCTTAATTCAGAAAACCAGATGAAGACCATAAGATAAATCAACAATATTGTATGAGCACTCAGCATGAACAATCTGTACCATAAAAAATGGATAATAATAGATGAATATATCCAGGCACCGACCGTCCAATAAAAAACGTAAAAAAAAAAAAAAAAAAAAAGTGAGCGTTGACACACATTATATGTAAGAAAAATAAAAGTAAATATAGATGAAACAACCAAAGAGAATGAAGTTACCCAACAAAATTAAAATAAATTAAAATAACAACATGAAAAATATTATATAAGACACAAAGTAAGAAAATATCGAAAAATAACAAAAGAGAAGTAATAACAGGTCAATAGGTAGGTGGAAAACAACTGAATACAGAAACAAAAAACAACACACTAAGACTAAGTCAAAGGAAGAACTCAATTAAAAATATATAATCAATTGACAAGACTAATATTATACTAAAACATATAGAACCTACCAAGGAAAATAAAGATAGAAACACTGACTGGTGATTACTATAATTAGGGAACTGGTTAAAAACTTCTGATGTCAGAGAAGAATTTTAGAAAACCTGTGTAGCCTCTTTGGAATGATAACTCAAGACATCAATAATAGAAATACGTCCTTAACTCAAAACCAAATATTAACGTCACCACAAAATAAAAATACCTCCATTAATTGATCAATAAATTCTTACCAAATGTTCACATAAAATATCAATCTGTGGGAGTTAGATTTGCTAAAAAATGAATGCACACAATGTGGAACCACTGTTGTTTTAGCCACAATTAGACGAGAACAACCTACAAACCGGTCCCAAAAAAGGTTAAACCTCGCCACATACTCCACTCCTAAACAATGAGACAAACAAACAACCACTTTGTGGAGCAGGGTTTCTGTACATTGATCTGTTGATTTATGATTGGGGTAAAATCCGATCTCGTGTGACTGACTGTGAAACTGCATGTCTTATTTTATATCTTGGTTTTATTGGGAAGATTATAGATAGACATGGCAACCCACTGGCGTAAATTTAGAGTGAAGGGAACGAGACAATCCTTCGATATTTACCTGAAAACCTGAAAAACTGTCCAAGTCTCCTTCATAGAGCGCACACTCTCCCTGCCTTCGTTGTGCTATCTCCCTACTCTGTGTTGTGCTCGCCAACCTCCACGCAGAGGTTAGAAAACTGGGCTAACTCCCTTTAGGGCAGCTCTATATACATATATTGCGTTCACATCCGCAAATAAAAATGCTTAAGTGTGCAAAGTACTATTTGTCAGTTACACAGAAAACCTAAAGTATACGTCCGTTAACGGAAATTTTGGAAAGCCATAAATCGGATTTCCACTGGTGCATATCCGAAATGAGCTACCTCCGTGCCCTGTCACCCACAGCTATCTGTGGATTATGATAACATCGGGCTACTATGCTAAATTGCTCTTCACATAAGCACTTTTTGTGTTTGTGGCTCTCTGTTTGATTCTGTCACTGGACTGTGCTACTGCTCTGTGAACAACTCAATCCCTGACTCTTGAACAATGTCGGGGTCTGGAAACCCTTTGTCAGTTGTTGTACTCCTATTTACTGTTGGTGTTGGTTCATCGAAGGGCATTATTCCAAAGGTTAGGATCCTAGGAAACGGCTGGTCCGGGGACAACGTTAGGAATCTTCGCTTTTTAAAGGACTAGCGCAGATGTATTGCTACCATTCTTCGTTACTTCTCTTTTTAACCTCTCCCTCGAGCCACAAATACAATTCCAAAAAGTATGGAAGTTGTCTGCATGTGTCTTTACTGATAAGTGAAGGCAAACTATTCTTAAATAAAATGATAGCCAATCTTCTAAGAACTTGGTCAGTTCTGGCTGAAAGTCTGGACGACTATGATCGGGCAAGTAAAGGCAGTTTTTATGGTAAAAATGATATCCTGTCTACACATCAGATCAGGCTTCAAGAAAAGAAACAATGTAGCACCATC
>NW_011333040.1:22871064-22912641 GCF_000735185.1 Notothenia coriiceps | reverse complement strand
GAGGGTTCAGCCTAATCTAAGCCGATTTACTGTTGCCTCTGTAATCCGGACACTTAGACTTGATAACAGGTTAGTTACCAGTTTTTAGCTCTCTGCATAATTCATGATAAATCAGTGCTTATATCTGTTGTGTGAAACGTATTTACTTCATTACTGTTACTGAATTGTTGGCATGTTGCATACTATAACTGTACACAAATCCTGCACATTTTACTGTGGTAAACTTACTTTTATGCAACACAGACACTGACCAACCACTAGATCTTTGTTGTTTATCGGAAGGACTGAGAAAAAAAGAGGTGCAGGTGGAAGGCTAAGGATTTTCAATGAGACACAGGAAGCAGCAGCTACAAACTTGGTGTTGGCAATCAATGCCATCACACTTAGAGAGATCCGAAGCATAGTAACTATGTGCTGACATGCATGTTGCACAATGTTAGTTTTGAATACAATGTGATTTTTTTCAACAACTCATTTGTATTTCTTCATTTACTGTATTTCTGTATACTCAAGCAATCTTTATCTGCAGAAACCGAGCATAGCCCTTAAAAGATGAAAGTGCTTTAGATGATGCTCAGCAGTGTGTAGTTGGGTGGTCAAACAATCTAGTATTATGAATGAAGTGTGTTGTATTTGGTGCTAAAGTTTGCATTTGGCAAGTGTTTATGTAGTTTTGAGTGCAGTTCTTCACTTAGCAGGAGAAATGAGGTGTTTTGCACTTTGGGTGTGTGGTTTTGTGAATTGTGTTTAGTGTTCTGAGAAATAAAAATAAAAAGTGTGTTAGCAATCGAGAAAAACTGTAATTGACTTTGTGGGCTGTGTGTCATAACAGTTGCTTCAAAACGGTTGATTGTGTTGGTGATTGGGACAAATCAGTGAGATAAACTGCAATAACTATTTACCATTGTTTTCTGAACACCTGTTGATTTTACCTCCTACTTATCTTTCTTCTTTCAAATCTCCCACTACCCCCTGGGAACCTCTAACGAGGACATGGAGTTGTATGTGATATTGTACCTAAATTGGAACTGAAACAACAGCTGCATAATATTTTTCCTGTTGAGGATCTCGCCTATGATTTAATTCCACTATACTATCAGTAAAACAATGTGCTGTGATTAAACATCTTCCATGCCAGGTGGCAGAGCAGCAAACTGAGCCAAATTAAAGCGACAAACAAGGGCATTACAAGGGTGTGGTTAGATGGTGCTTATGTTCAACGTTGATGTCAGAGGAAAGGGCAACTTGTAACACCTGTTTCAGCTACAAACAAACACATTCTGAGGACATCAACCGATTTATAATCATAGCTAGAACTTCACTCGGAGAGCGCCCAACTCCCAAATCTGCATTCACATGCTCCTCGGACGGGTTTGACTTGGGTTTGTTCATGATCAAAGAAGATGTTTTGCTTTTTGCGTAGGTGTGGACAATGAGAAAGAGCAGTCGTGACCAATGGGAGGGTTCCCTCACCAGACCCTGCAATCAACACGTCAAAGTGTCCTTTTGCAAGAGGCCACATGATGGCTGATGCAAGTGAAAGTGGTCTCCCTTGATAAGAAGGTTGTATGGTAGACTCTAACTTTGTATAAATGTGTGCAATTATGACTTGTGTTATTGTAAAGTGCTTGAGTGGTTGCATTCCATTTACCATATTATTGAGGAAGTCATTATTTTTGACATTACATGAATGTAGCACAAATATTCTATCTAGAAATGTTAACAACAGTGAAACTTAAGGGGTGTTTCCGCCAAGTGATTCAGATCCACTGAATGAGTAGGTTCTTCCATGGCCAATGATATATCCTTCAAACATGTTTCATGAACATCTGGCCATTAGTTTTTTATGTCACTCTGTTGACAAACAGACCAACAAGCTTCCTTGGCGTCGGTAATAACATTGTAACTCACTATGACCTGTAAGAGGACTACCTCAAGTAAACACAGGGGCATTTTGTAGGAGATGACACTATAAGCAGAGATTGAGGAGGAGCATGAAAAGGGTCCGCATCTTCCTCTCCAAGGAGGTCCAATGGGGACAAACGGTCTCTTTGACTACACTAAGTCCCTTGGCACTGTCACCACATCCCATAATTCCTCCTATCTTTGCCATGACACTTAACTGACCTTTAGATTCCCAGCTCTGACACACAGGTTGGGTTGCGTATCTCACATTTTCTAGCTGAAATCTCAAATTGGATTCCTGCCAAACACCTCCCGATTGACCTTGACGAGCCTGAGCTGCTGTTCCCCTCCTCCGAAATCCCACCCTTAACAAGAGCCGTCAATCACAATGACACCCACACAGTCCCACCTTCCCAGACGGATGTTTAGTTTGATCTTAGACAACCAATTGCTAAAGCTGCTGTAGCAGATTTGCTGTGTGTAAAATCTGCTGACTCAGACGCAGCTTGTAACAACAGTCTTTGTCTTCCATCTGGACTGCTGTGGCTCCGATCTGGCTGAGCAACCTGAAAATAACTGCAACAAAACAGTTGTCAAACTCCACTTAAAAATGTGCTCGAGCTTGCTATTGAAACAGACTTCACGTCAACATATTTACACTGCATTACCCACATCCAACTTTGAGGTTTCAGATATATTCTTCTCAAATGAGGAATTTAAAAGCACATTTCTAAAGTGCTGATAAAAGGCATTTGGTTCTGTTGATGTTCAAGATATCAAATGATGAAGAATGCATGTGAAAGTGCTCTCCCTTTATAGGCAGGTTGTATGGTAGACTCTAAATAATGTATAAGTGTTTGGGAATGATGACTCATTTTAAAGAGCGTTGACTTGTTGCAAAGACTAGAAAAATATAGATGCATTCTTTTTACCATTTTATTACTCACACACAGGAATACATTTTTCTGATAATTATGATATAACTTGAATGTAGCACAAAGATCCTATCCTGAAATGTTAACAAAAGTGAAACCTAAGGAGTGAATCGGCCGAGTGATTCAGATCCACTCCAAGTTTAATGGGTTCTTCCATGGCCAAATGATACATCCTTCAAACAATTTTCACGAAAGTCTGGCCAGTCGTTTTTATTTAATCCTGCTGACAAACAAAATAATATAATATTAACTTTTGTAATTACGGCCTGTAAGAGGAGTACCTCAAGTGGCACAGTGGCATTTTGTAGGAGGTGACAGCATAAGAAGAGAGAGGAGGTACATGAAAAGGGTCTGCATTTCCCTTTCAACAGAGGTCCAATGGGGCAAAACCATCTTCTTTGACTACACTAAGTCCCTTGGCACTAGGGCTGCTCGACTGTCAATAATTGATATCACGATTATTAAAAACGATTATCCATTTACTTTGAAAACATCAATTTATTGGAGGAAAAAAATGGTAACAGTATGTTTTTAACAGTTGATCACCCTGAACTTTAAGTGTAATTCAACTGAAAAACCAATTTGAAAAAAAATTTATTTGAAAAAAAAGTAATAATAATAATAAAAAGATAATCGATTTATTTCGATTACGTTGTTTTCATAATCGTTGCAAGCCATAATCGTAATTGCGATTAAAATACGATTAATTGAGCAGCCCTACTTGTCACTGTCACCAGATCTTATAATTACTCCTATATTGCCATGCTGACTTCCTGTCAACATATTTACTCTTAACCAACTCAAATTTTGGATTAGTCTTTCTCAAATGAGGAATAAACAGCATTTCTAAAGTGCTAATAAAGGGCTTCTTTGTACATTTGCTAGGCAGGAATTCCTGCCAGTTTATCCACCCTTTTGTTTGGTGAATGTTTATAAATCCATAGTGGGGGGCGGGGGGAATAGAATATTTTCTACTCATAAATCTATCGATTAGATTTATGATTCAAAAATTATAAAAGTCACTGCACCACTCTATATGCTGCTATACCATGAGTTATAAAAGAGCAGAAGGAGAATTCTTTCATTGAAAGAACAGAATGTATCTTAAAGCTTTTTGTAACGGAAAATATGTTGTGCTCTTCTTCCTTCATCCTATCAGCTGCCAAGTGTTTTTTTGCAAACAGTTTCTAAAGACGGCTGATCAAGTGGTTCTTCAATTTCCCTTTTATCTTGTAAAAGCACTTAAAATCGTACTTCTCTTTGCATACAATCATTTCTCTGAAATGTGGGGTATAGATTAAATAAGAAAATCGACCTGCGAGTTTCTTTTTAACAAACAGGACATGTACTCTTCTCAGCTTACTTCCAGGAAGTAAGCACACAAGGATATCTCCCAAACATTATCTATTATTCAAAGTCTAGAGTGTTCGATTGTGAGATATTGCACAGTGTTCGTGTGTGTGTGTGTGTGTGCGTGCGTGCGTGCGTGCGTGCGTGCGTGCGTGTGTGTGTGTGTAGACAAAGAGGAAAGGTTACAATAAAAAAACAGCTTATGACCAATCATGGAGTGAACACAATCGGGATCAGGCGAGGTTATATTTCTCTGTTGCTATGAACCCTTTAGTCATTGATTCCATGTGGGTACAAATAAAATATTAAAATGTGTGTGTTTTTACTTGTTTTTACCCTGATGTGATTTAATTGTGATAGACGGCAGAGGTGCAAAATCTGCCAGGGAAATTATTTGAAGCACACACACACACACAAACACACAAACACACACACACACACACACACAAACACACACACACACACACACACACACACACACACACACACACAACTGCGCACACAGATACCCTGCGATGTGATCTGACTTTCAATGCAGCTGAGCATAATGTCTATTCACCGACAAGGAGGTGGCGGAGGGCGGAGTACGCTGGGATGACAAAGATGACAGATAATTGAGACAAAGCTCGCTAAGTGAGATGATTTCACATGAACAGTTAGCGCAGACCTTTTCTCCATCATTGTCCTGAAGTTGTACTCGTTCTTTCACATTCAGTAGTTTCACTATTCCCTCTGAGGCCCGTCTCAATGATGACTGGAAGAGCATTCTCTCTCTCGTTAACGGAGGACTGCATCAGTCCTAATAAGAAAGCTTTTACACGGTTAATTAAGAGACCCTGTAATGCTCAATTTACTCATCTCATTCTCCCTCTTGTCTTCTTTAATTTCCATCATTATTAATCTCTCTTTTTTCCCTTATTATGTTGTGCGCATGTCTACTTTGCTCACTCCGGCTTCATTCTGAGCCTTTCCAGAGAGGAGATGGTGGGGAGAAAATGTGGAAAAATGGACATAGGGAGACAAATTACCCGGTTGGAAAAGATATTAAGATGATAAAAAGCTGGAAATAGGGGCCACAAAACAAATATTGGCAGGGATTGAGCAGTGGATTATACACAGGAGGGGAATATAGAGAGGAAAATAAGGGCTGTGGAAACAGAGTGGGACGGTGTTAAGTGAAACACAGATGAGTAAATAGACCTACCAGCATTAAAGGAAAGAGAGCAAAAATAAAAGGAAGAGGTGTGCATGTTAGGAGAATAAAACAGAGGTGGAGGTCGAGCCGAGGTTCCCGTTTTAAAGGTCTGCACGTTGGAACGTTAATTTAAATGTATCCACTGATTAATTCCCCCGTGATGAATTGTGGCCCTTACCATAAAAACTGTGTATGCATCCCAGAGGGAGAGAAGCAAGCCCCTAAATCTGTCACCCATGTTTTTCCTGCTCTCTGCTTTTGACAGTAATGAGTCGGGCCGGTATGATTGGCTGCTCAGCGCCTGATTAAAATAAGTTTTCTCTAATACATGGATTAACTTTGGCATTTCTAACACAGGGAATCTAATGGTTTCATAACAGTATAGGAAATTATTATTATTTTCTTTGGCAGTTCGTCTTTTAGCTGTTGTCCTGATTATTAAAATAACTGTTTCATCTTTAAAAGGTTAAAGAACTGTAAAAAGGAGACCAAGGTGACGGAGCTTATATTTTAATTTGAAGAATGAGAATCAATGTGAAAATAAAATGGGTCGCTTGTTGTGATGAACCGAGAGAAAATAATCGCCTGGATCTGCAGCTCATGGTTTGGTCCGGCCCACAACTTTAATGTTTTAGTTCACTCTCACTATTTTGATCTTGTTTTAGCTCCAGCAGGCAGTTGTTTTGGGAGAAAAAGTTCAGATAAAACCACTGCACACTTCCTGCTCAGCATCAAAAAGCAGATGACACATAGAGACTAGCGAACACAGCGAGCGTTTAGCAGCTAGACCCAGATAGAGCCAGATAGAGCCAGATATTTCCCTCAGGAGATGATGGAGACCAAAAACAGAGCTAATAGAGAGCTTTTGAGAAGCTGGAGGCAATTAAACTCTAGCTTCTTTAATTGCAAAATAACTTTCGATTATTATTTGGCTATCATAGTTTTAGCTGAATATTCTGATGCTATAGTCAAGTCATCTATTAGCCGATAGACTAATTTGTATAATTTAATTAATTAATTAATTAAACAGGTCCAGCTTCTCCAATCTGAAGACTTTATACCTTTTAGAATCTTTAATAATACTAGAATAGATATCTTTGGGTTTTGGATTATTGGACAAAGCAAGACATTATTGGAGATGACACCTGTGAGGAATTGCAACAAACATTTTTCTGACAGTTTACAGACTAGAAGAAAAATCGAGAATACAATTGTCAAGTTGATCAATAATGAAAATCATCCTAAATTGCAGCCCCACAAATTGGCTTATTGATTCAACGACAATTTCTTTCAGCACTTCTTCATAATGTCTTTAAAGGACAAAAAGATCTCCTGCAACCCTTCTACAGCCCACAGAAGAACTGAAGTACGCTATTAAAAAAATTTTATTAAGAGGAATACTGTACTATACATCTTCCTGTAGTAAACTCCTTGTCGTAACACCGTTCATGAATTCAAATATACCTATAGGAGGCCAATCAGAAATGCTCAAGTCACGGCACACTGAATGTTGCAAACGCTCACAAGCGAGCCGCATTTGAGGCTGTTATATGACGCGTAGTGGGAGACAAATTGCAGCGTTGCAGACCGAAATGGTTCATGGCCTCGGCTGAGTCTGATAAATTCTGCCCGCCGAGCTCCACTAATCACTGCAGCCTGTCACAGACACGCCCCCCTTCCCCAGAGAGACGAGGAGCACACTCCTGATCTCAGGCCGGCCCAATAACACACACTCGCATCCATGAATCTAACTAATTTCCTCCTGTTTCTTTCCCTGGTAACAGCCCCCCATATTTCGGGGACTCACATGAAACCAGAAAAATGCAGATTACAGCACAAAAATATCCATATCTATCTACCATTCTTAATTGTTTCTCTGGTCCACCCCTGTTTCACATTTACACACAAACACACTCAGCTCGGCCGTTTGTAAGCAGTATGGTGTAATTGATGCAATGACTGGAAATAAACAGGCAATTTAAGTGCTGGACACCTCACTGCTCTCTCCCTCTCCACTGCTCTCCTCAACCTTTCCTCTTTGTCTCCTCACACACACACGCACACACGCACTGTGCAATATCTCACAATCGAACAAGCTGGAATAAGGGACAAGGTCAACATGCTGGGGGAAAGAAAAAAACGCGTGAGATGGGGAGGAAATTAGAAAGGATAAGAATAGAGAGGGACAGAGGGCATGCAGTAAAACAAAGACTAATCTCACAGATGACTCATGTCTGGATGGCCTGTTTAATGACAAATTAACAGCCCAGTGAGAGAGAGAGCAACAGAGCGTGTTATAACCAAACTACCATATCCAGTTTCTGCTGCTCACTTGCTAGCTTCAGAGGCCTGCAGCTTACAGGAGGTGCAGTTCAGTGAGAGCTTTCACCTTCCAAAATGTATCCGGCAAAAAAGTCTTCCCTCTTTGTGTGATGGGTCGCCCTCACTGGACCACTCAGCCAAGCGGACAGTGTTCAACCTCTCCTGCCTGCAGCGACACCAACTAAAAAAGACAGAAATAGCCCAAACTGATCCAACTGGCCATGTCAACCTGACCTGACTGCAGCACAGAGCAGACTCCATCTTTTTAAAGGTCCTCATTATGGGCATTGTGTGTATCTTTATCCTGACCCGTAGCAGTAGTTATAATAAAAAAGCTATATCATTTGATTCTGTGTGGTCCTGTTAGCATCACGTTGTGCTGCATGAATATTAAGCAGCCAGTTCACAATAAACAAGGTCTAATCATTTAATACGTCCTCATGTTGACAGATCCCATGAGCGGCCATACTGTCTGCACCTGAGGTAATGGGAAAAGAGAGTCAAGCATAAAATGATAGAGCAGGTCTTGACAAATGTATAGCGGCAGAAAGCACATGGCTCTGGTTTCAGACAGAGGGTGAAAAGAGGTGCTGCAGAACAGGCAGTATGAGAAAAATAAATACCTTTTTTGAACATTAAAGCATGGAGACATGTCACAGTATAGGCACTAAATACGAATATTAACATGACAATGAGCATAATAAGTCCTCTGTGGAGTTATACACAAATATTGATTCATCTAATTAATAAGATAAGATAAGATAAGACTTTATTCATCCCGAAGAAAATTGTTGTGCCAGAGTAACAAAATACAATAAACACAATAAACACAGCAGTAAAACTGTACACTAAAAGTGCAGCAAAAAGAGCAATTAAACATCCACAGACAACATGAAACGTAGAAACATAGAAAGTCACACAATCAATGCAATTATTATTAGCAGTATTTAGTAGTTAGTAGTGCAAAAATTAAAACGTAGTGGCAGTTACGTAATTGCACGTTATCATAGCATTATTAATAATACTAATAATAATAATATAATATAATATTGCACATAGTTATATATATANNGGTCCATTCTTCTATATGTCTGTCTTTGGTTTTCTAAGTGTTATTCGATCCATATGACAATAGAGATACGTATGTGCATAAACAACAAAAACACTTGGGGTATAATGTTCGAACAATGTTATCACCAAACATTTTAAGAATGTTTTTAGAGAACGTTATCCTACCTTTCAGAAGTACATTCTAGGAACCAAAATAAAACTTCTCGATGAAACCATTCCTAGAACAATGAATGGTAACATTCTCAGAATGTTTTTAAAACTAACAATGTCTAGCTGGGAACTCAGACATGCCTACGCAAACATGCAATATCATGAATTACGTGATTGTTTTTTTCTAAAAACGAAAATGTGGTGACATCAGATTTCTTTTAAACATCCTTTTCAAACAAATGCAACAAGTTTGTTTTTTAAAGCGCACTACAAATAAATCTGACGTTGACTATTACCATGTTAATATTTCGCATCACAGGAACGTTTTATAAAAAAAAGAATAACCTCCTGAAAACATTATCCAAATGTTGCTTTCAAAATGTTCTTTTTAGTTATCATGTAACATTGAGAGAATGTTTTATAAAGAACATCTTTAATTAGTTACCCAACAACGTCCAAAACACATCCTTAGAATGTTGGAGGCAAAACGTTCCAGCTTTGTTAACATATCACATTAAAGGAACATTTTATTAAACACTTTGTCATCTCAGGCCTCAATAACATCCTGAAAACATTTTCAGAATGTTGCTTGGAGAATGTTCTTCATTTGTTATCATGTGACATTGAGGGAACGTTTTATAAAGAACATCTTTACTTAGTTACCCAACAACGTCCAAAACACATCCTTAGAATGTTGCAGGCAAAACGTTCCACCTTTGTTAACATATCACATTAAAGGAACATTTTATAAAAAAACTTTTTTTATCTCAGGCCTCAATAACATCCTCAAAACATCCTCTGAATGTTGCAGTTAAAACGTTATGTCTTAGTTAACCTTAAACCTTATAGGAACATTATTTGAAAAAATAAACATTCTAAAAACATTCTTTGAACATCAGATTAAAACGTTTCTTTAAAACCTTATTAGAACATGACCTACATGTAGGTAATGTTAGCCAAAGTTGTGAGAACGTTCCCCACTAGCTGGGATACCGCTATTTTACTGTCTTTTTCGGACACCTTAAAATACTGCCAGACCGGTGAAGCCATTTTGGCGAGCTTGTTTTGCCGCGTACAGAGAGAAGTGTCATGTATTTTACGTCATGTGATCGGCTCTCCTGATCGGCCTTTATAGAGAGCACCGATCGATCGGCCGAGAGTGAATATCGGCAGATAATGATCGGAGCATCCCTAATATAAAAGAGAACAGCTAGGATTCATCGTTATACAGAGCATACAATAAAGCCCTCAAAATTATGTTACCAATATATATAATATGTTGGGGCTCACACACAGCCCATGACAAAGCCCATGACACAGCAAGGTCAGGACAATCCGCATGCAGCAGTGTAGCAGCCTAATTAATAATATAGAGACAAGCAGGAGACTTGCTCGAGGGGAATTTGAAGTTAAATGGAAGTGGTTGCAAAACCGGTGTGGGAATATTTTGGATTTAAGCCAAATCAACGAGGCGAACCTACGGACTTGAATGAGCCGGGCGGTTTGTCGCATTTGTTTAAAAAAGGTAGCAACAAAAGCTAGCAATACGACCAACCTTAAACTGCACCTGAAACACAACCTACCCATTCCGTGTTCCCAGCTGGGAGCAAACACTGCAGCTGGAGATGGAGAGCCCCCACCTTCCATACAGTTTGCAATCAAATATGCATTTTCTATTTGAGGTTTCGTTTATGCATAGGGTAGATTCTTTTAATTACATTTTCTTTTTTGTTTTATGTATTTTTTACTTTTTGTATTTACTTGGCAAGCTATTTTTAGAACATGCCCCGCGGGCGATTCACGTTGCCCCTGCGGGACCGTGTTGGCTACCCCTGCCCTAGAGTATATGGAGTCCACCCCCCAATTGAAAACATGGATGTAGGATACTTAATACATTTGCACACCTTTTTTTATGTATATAGTAAACTATGTCGTTATATTTCTGTTTTTGTGGTATTGGTGTATTATACAGAGTTGTTATTTATTCTTTATTCTTTATATTTTGTATTCTTTATACTTTTGTATTCTTTGGAAACTCTATTGATAGTGGTCATATAGTTCATGTATGAATATATATTCTAGTAGTATGATTTTCAGGCTGGGCTAAACCCTGGGTCTCATTAGATCATAAAAACGCCTACAGGTCCTTTACACCTATGTGTCTAGATTTCTGTCAAAATGTCTAAATGAACAGCTTCCAGCTTCTTTTCTGCTTTTCTTGAATGAATATCTTTGGTTTTGGGAAATGCATTTTTTCTCAATTTACTGACATTTTAACACAATCTATTAGTATATTAAACAAGAAACTACTCAGTAGATAATGAAATAACTGCTCGTTGCAGCCCTAACCTTTACCCTCTCCATTAAAGTGACAGAAAACCCTTTTTTTGAAGTATTTCCAGATCCATTGGGCGCATTACCACATTTTTCACCGTTGTTCCTTTCTTCTTTTTTTGTGCCTCCAGCAAATATCCAACTGTTCCTACCACTTTTCTTTTTTCTCACTGACAAAGTAAAAGGAATGAGGGTTGTTGTGAACCCATTCCAGAGAGGATGCATTTTCAACCCCCTCTGGTTGAGCACGGTGGCCTGCAGGATTGCTGCTCCGCCCCTCAGTCATTTAGTAACACTTAGGTTCCAGTGGTCATTGGAATTCCTTTTTACGAGCCCACTGATCAATCAATCCCGTAATTCAATCCCCTGGTCAATCATTTTTAAATTAATAATTTACAAACTGTGACAGAAATGGCTCACAAGCAAAGGCACTGCCCTTACACTGTAAGGAGACCTGCAAGGAATCATTACAAAGAAATTGTGGTTTAAGATGAAAATGAAAAATAAAAGATGTATGCGGTTACTCTTCTTACGCTTCAATAGAACAGAAATGTTAAAGGCCCTGAAAATCTATTTTCCTTTGACTAAAATGTGATGGGATCCTCCACTTTTTTTCCTCACTGTTTTGAAGTAAGCAGGACTCATACACAAAATGGCAATATCCTGTACTTCTGTGCACCAATCAGGATTGTGATGCTGACTTGTTTGGTTACTGTCGATTCAATCTGAAACAAACGCACACCAGTAGAGTCGTAATTAGGGCTGATTCGTTAGTTGTTTTTTTTAACTCTTAGAAAAAATAAAAACCATTCTAACCCTTTTTTTACTTGATTGTTCCGTATTTACTCATGAATATTTAATGTGGCTGTAAACAAGCAAAGTAAGAACATTAGAGTTTAAACAAAAGAAAAAACTACTGTGAAAAAGATGAATAAAAGAATACAAATATAATAAATAAGAACAATTTAGACGGATGCAAAGAAAAGTTGAAAGTAAGAGATGTTGCATTGCTTTTAAATTGTACTGTAGCTTAATTTGGGTGTGCAACTGTAGTTTTCACTTTGTACTCTACAAAAGAGACATTTCGACTTGGCGAACAACTTTTCGTTTAACACTCATAGTCTTCACATAAAACCGTTACTGTTCATTATAAAAGTGACCATTTATTTGTTCACAGCTCTGTTGAAGTTTTTCTATCTGTCGTTTCAGATTGATGCTTCTCATTTAGTGCTCGTGTGCAGTCGGCTATGGTCAATGCTATGGTCAATGCTATGGTCAATGCTATGGTCAATGCTATGGTCAATGCTATGGTAAAGCAGCGTAGAAACATTAATAACTCGCCATTTCTAAACTTCGTAGCTTCACGCGAACGGAAGCAATCATGGCTTGTCGCAACGGCCACACCGGGTCAGATTACAGCAACACATCCGTGTGAAGCCCCGCCAGGGTGCAATAACCAACAGCCCACACATGGCGCCCAGATGGACAGGTTTACTGTGTCTGATTTCCTTCCCTCCTCCTGCCATCCAGCTCTCCTCTCTCCACACTCCAGGCTTTGTGCCTTGTGAAATGAAGTGCGATGATCAATTGCGCTGAACATTTCTCAGAAGGTTTAAAATGGAGTTCTGTGGTCCCGGTCTGCCTCCTGAATCTTTTAACTTTCCTCCACACAGAAAGACAAATGGCTGCCCTTTATGGAACAGCCTTGAGCAGTTTGATTGTTAATACTGTAGGTGTTAAATATCTAAACACATTACACTTATAATTTATGAGCTTTTTACAAAATTACATCAGACCTTTTTTATACAAGTGTCTACTTTCTTTACTTTTAAACTAATAACATTTGGAGCGTCTGACCCCTCTGGGAGTGTTTCACGTGCTTTACAGTCATATGGCCATGGATGTCTTCCAGAAAGCACACTATCTGAAAATAAAGGAATGAAAAGGGTATACAAAAACAGGCCAGGAATACATAACATTTCTTGACTTTGAGGTTATTGGCTTTGTGACTGGAGAGAAGCTTTATGGCAGGGAGCTTTTCAGAGGATAAAGGGAGACAAAGGAAGCTAATCTCACTTAGACGGTAAAATCTGCCATATAGCTAATGAAGTATTATACTGTGGTCAATGAGGTAGAGGCACTGCAGAAAGCCTATGCATGAGTGTGTGTGTGTGTGTGCTTTGTTGTATGAGTGGGGGGGTTGTTTTTCAGGGGGCTGCAGTGATAATGCTGCAATAGGGAAGTGAAGTCTTTAAAGGGAGTGTACGAGCAAAATTGGAAGCAGAAGGCAATGAAAAAAACCATACAGTATCTTGACATTAATATTCCACTGTCAGTGTTAAATGCAATTTACTGCAGATTTTCTTGAAAAATCTGCACTCCTCCTCTAGCTGTTCAATTATTTGCTTTTACCGGCTTAGTTATTATACCCACATGACTGATGATTATTTATCAAAATTCAAATTTTGTGAAAGTGGTCATCCCAACCATATTTTCATCAATATCTATTTGGAGGGATTTGGTCAAAACATTTGATATTTTATAATATTTCTTTCCTTTTTCTCAGCCTTAATCACCATGTTCGTGTATTTGAACTGTTCCTGCCCCTGGTAACCTCATTCATCGCATCCTGGCACACCATGATGCCTCTGAACCGCTAGATCCAATCAATACAGACTTGAAGCGACTATAATAAATATATATACAATGTGACAAGATTGCTTGTATGCAAAAGAATATAGATTTATAGCCAAGTCTCCTTAACTCTACAGACCTTTTTAGCGCCTTTCAGCTCATTTTTTGTTTTTTTAGCCTGCAACAAAACTGTTACTGGTTGTTTTTTTTGCAGCTTCAGGAAGCTGTTTTAATGAAGAATAACCCACACCTGCTGAGAACCAAAACCTAGACTTAGAAACTGCAGTAAATGGTAAATATAGTAGTATTTTGCTCGATTTTAAATATTTACCTAAGGATGTGGTGGAGACAAAACTACTAATACTGGACTTCTTTAAGTCCCTATCCAAAAGAAAACGGGTGTTATTTCAGGTTTAACCTTGAATGATTACACGACTTTCAAGCCCTTTGCTTTTCTTACAGAAATGAAGGCAAACCTGCCTTTCAGACTCAAATATTTATTTATTCAACTGAATTTAAACCTATCTCTTCACATTTTCATCCATACTGTTGGACACTGATTGTTTTGGGTAAAATATATTTGCTGTACTAAAGTTAATGCAATAAGTCCAAACAAAGACAGATTTTTATGCGTTTTGGTCTCTCATCCATGCTTAACCGGCATTTTTGGACACAGAAAATGTGTCCCTTAAAATCTTCATCCCAGGTTTTTTACAAAAGCACAATTTACGTAAAAGTGTTGCGCCAGAGTTTGCACTGTTATGTCCTTTGTGATGTGTCAAAAATGAGGTGACAGGTGCTTTAACTCCTTGAATCAGAGGTTAAACCAACTTTTTTTATCTCCATTAAAAAAAAGATCCAGATATTCTGAAATCATTGAGATTACACACTTCTCACGGGAGATCTGCTCACAGGTATATCGTTCAAGAACAGACGTCAAAATGGAAAAATAAAGGATTTAAAAACAAGAACATGGCTATGCTGAAACGATTCATCTTGTGAAAGAATTGCATTTTTATTTAGTCCTGAAAAATTGCTGTCGGTGTGATGTTCAGACACAAAGTCAAGGTTGAGTTGCTCTGTAGGCTGAGTCAAGGGCAGGCATTTTGAAGGATGACGACTACATTTCCCATAGCAGGAGAGGAAATGTCATCAGTCCTGGAAATATGGCAGAGCCGCAGTGTTGTGGTCAAAGGTCATGAGAGAGACAGTGTTCACACATAGAATTTTTTTTCCCCCCAGAAACCAAATGATGATTATATGGAGGTCAACAGGTTTAATGGTAGACATAAACACTTGTTGGACTTTATAGATTGAGCTCAGACATTCACCTCTCAAAGAACTCCCCATAAATAGTGAAAACCTTACCATCCAAACACAACAATGATATGAAACCTCCAAAATATGATTTTTAAAATGTCATGGAAATGTATATATTGTTAATTTAATTTTGGATTTTGTTTTTTTGCGCGATGTATCATCACATAACTGTTATATGATATGATATGCAAGAAATACACATTTTTCTTGCGTTCTCCTACGAATTCACAGCAACATGTGTCATTTTCTGCTTAGTTAAAGGGGACCTATCATGCAAAATGCACTTTTGTCTTTTATACATGAATATGTGTCCCTGGTGTGTCAGGGAACTCACCAAGTGTCAGAAAACACAACCCTCTCTCTTTTCCTCCATACCCAAATCTATAAAAGCGGGGCTGCAACGGATCTGATACAGACTGATCCAGATTTGAAATTGCTCTGACAAACGGGTGCTCCGCCTATGGGCAACTCTCCACCTATCAGGGGAATGAGAGGTTGCGTGGCATGGTAACAGCATGCTACAGTAACAGCATGGTAACAGCATGGTAACATGACGCTCGTGCCTCGCCCCCCTCCTTTGCAGGGGGGCGTGGTCAGCTGCAGCTCATTTGCCACAGAATCAGCCCTTGTGAAGACAGGGCTGGAATAGAGCAAATAGAGCGAAATGAGACATGGCTAAAATGCATGATCTGTTCGGTACTTTGAAAAAAAAACTTCACAGACATGTTTTATATAGGTATGGCCCTACAATATATTATTCAAATATAGCATGATAGGTCCACTTTAAATTCATACAGTCAAACTGCTTTGTGATATTTGGAAAAGATGAATGGTTTTGGGTTAAAAAAAATCTACAGAAGTTGTATTTCCTCAGGAGACTCAGGTCCTTCAACGTCTGCAGCACTATGTGGCAGATGTTTTATGACTCGGTGGTCTCCAGTGTGATCTTCTTTGCTGTAGTGTGTTGGGGCAGCGGGGTGAAGACAGCTGATGCCAACAGACTCAACAAGCTCATCAGGAGAGCAGGCTCTGTCCTGGGAGTGGATCAGGAGTCGTTGGCAGTGGTGTCGGAGGGGAGAANTCTTCTGAAAGGTAGGATAACGTTCTCTAAAAACATTCTTAAAATGTTTGGTGATAACCTGGCATAATGTTCTGACAATGTTATCAAAAATATTTTAGGAAGGTTATCACCAAACATTTTAAGAATGTTTTTAGAGAACGTTATCCTACCTTTCAGAAGAACATTCTAGGAACCAAAAGAAAACTTCCCGCTGAAAACATTCCTAGAACAATGAATTTAACATTCTCAGAATGTTTTTAGAACCAAAAATGTCTAGCTGGGATGCAAGTGGCTGAACGATTAATCGATTTTAAATCGAAATCGCGATTTTAAATGATGCGGTTATCAAATCGCAAAGCCTGCGATTTTTTTTTATTCCATTTTTTTGTTTTTTTCTTGTGTGTCAGTCATGTGTGCTCCACATGTACCAGCCATTGTTAGCCAATCAGAAGTGGCCCATGATAGAAGGTGATAAGACAGATTGATCCAATCACCTGCCAAGTATTTTTGAAAATGCCTGCCCTTTCCAAATGGCTTCCAATGGAGCTTTCCTAGATGGTTTGGTGAAACAAACTATCTGAGTCAGGTTAGTAATGCTCCATAACATGTTTTACATCTATTAAACGGTGAATCTTAAAATGAAGCTTGACTTTAAAGCAACCCAACGGAAGTTTCATGTAAGTTTAGTTCTTTCACTCGTAGCTCGGGCTGCGGGGGTGCTAGAGACGGGAGCATGTTGATGCGACCTTCCTAGCCGGAGATATGGCTACATTTTACAATAAACTTCCGTTGGGTCGCTTAAAAACAAATATCGCAAAATGAATCGCAATATTTGTCAGAAAAATCGCAATTAGATTTTTTCCCAAAATTGTGCAGCAGAAATCCTGCAGCTCGCTGTGACGGACCGGTGAGCGGAGAAAAACACACACTAAGAGTTACTGTAGACCTAACACACTTAGCTATTTTATCTAGCCTACCTCTGGAACTAGCTAAACTAGTAATAAATATGTTTATTCTTCACTGTCGGGTCACTCGTCATTACTGGATCAGCGAGCTGCATGAGACGGGTACTGACGAGCTGTCAGGAGAGGGAGAGAGGAAAAGAGAGCGCTTCCGCTCATTTCTCCCGTGTTATTATCCAAAGTTAATGTTAACTTGAATAATGTAGCCTACTTCATTTGAATGTAATAATTATGTTGTTTGTTGTTTGTGGAAGCGCATCATGTATTGGAAAATGGGAACTTTTCGATCCATTACGATTATAAACTGAAGCAATATAAAAATGAGCCCCATTAACTGAGTTGTAAACATCACTTTAAATGGAAGATCCCCATAGGCCCCGCCCACCCGATCGGATCGGCGATCGGTATCGGCCGATACTGATTCCGGCGATCGGCCCCAAAATGCCCGATCGGAGCATCCCTATTTTATATTCTATATATGTTGGGGGAAAAAAGAAGATCTTGAGATCCAGGGCTACATATAAAATGTCCGAGGCCAACGACGATCCTGGTAGCTAGGACTTGTTAGATTGCTGCTGGATGTGTACACCTTTAACTGGCACCAAAAGCAACTTTCACTCTGATATCAGATGTTATGTTTCCAGGAGATTATCACTGCTGCTGTTTCTGTCTCAGTTTCTGATTCTGCATGTGTCTGTCTCCTCCATCAAAGCAAAACAACAAATCCCTGTATTTCTGTTTTTCATCAGCGCCACTCCTGCTTTATCCCTTAAAGTCTAAGCCTTGTGTTTCATTTATTTTTTATTTTGCGCATTTTTGCGTTGCATGAAGTGCTGGACATGCTCTCCTTCTGCACAACAGTAATCCCAGATTACACATTGGGATATTTAGTGTGTGTATAAGCACTCCATTAAATGGCACACAGATTCTTAAACTCTGTGTACTTTATGTAATCTTGTGTCTTGTCATTTTCTCTCTGCAACCAGTGCCCTCTGCACCGCCATAAATTGTTGTAAAATTCTGCAATCGGGCCTCCACAAAGCACTAATCAAATCCCGTGTTTTTCCAAAGCCGCAGTCTACATCAACCAGAGAACCTGACCCAAATGCCACTTTCCATTTAGAGTGCTGCAATGAAAAGAAAGAGAGGTTTGGCATTGGGGAATTCATGAAAACGAGGAAATTGTGGGAATTATTAAAGAATCACTGTATCAGCTGTGCTCTCTGTAGTGTGAAGCTGCGTTTTCCATATATGTGCGTTTCTGAAAAAGAAGGCCGCACATGCTGTTTGTATAATAAAAGGTGCTGTTTGCATATTGCGGAGTCATAACAGGAGAGGTCTTCCTTTAGCTTTGTGATATGAAACTCCTTAATTTAAAACGGCAATGCTTTTTAATAGAAAAAGGAAAGAATAAAGCTGTAGTGGGAACAAAACAGATCTTAATTATTGCTCCAGTCAAAACAGAAAAGGAACTATTCATAGCAGCCTTCCAGAAAGAATGCACATCCTCATCATATAAGGAATCGATTTTAAGGTGTCAATCTAACTTTTTCTTTAATAAATTCTTCTCCACGCACTGCTGCCTTCAATGGTTGATTTTATGGCGTCTTCCAGCGTGGACTCTGCCTCCATCCCATCCCCGCTGGATTCTTTTACTGGCCTTTTGTGGATGAACTGTTGCATGTTTCAATGGCCGCACAGCTCTGCGGGCAGGAGGAACAGTAAAGTGTTCTTCATGTGTTTAAGCTTTCCACAGAAGAGCAGCAAAAGGAGATCCAGAGCTACAGCAGGCAGGAGTCCCGTTCAAATGTGTATTTTCTCAAGTCAGTTGGCAAATATCTGCACTTGTGTTGGCATGCCCGCTGTACCCTACCGGCTGCCAGCTGTCACTCAGGAAGACAGAGAGATGGAGGATGGAGAACAAGAGGAAGGAGGGGGGGATAAAGGGAGTTGGTGATGATGTGAGGACATGAGCCCCACGGCTTTCTTTCTCTCTTGTTTCTCATTTGTCTCTCTGATGATAACCAAAAACATGGCAGCCTGAAATAAGAGAGGTAGACATCAGAGAGAGAGAGGAGGTAATAATGCTGAGGAGAAGAAGTGAGCGTGATATGGAAAGGAAATAAAATGTGCTTTTTTCATGTTAATGGTGAAAAAGAATCACCACAACAAAGCGATTTTTCATGCATTATTCCGGATAAGTGCACGAACAACAACATTAAGCCTATACATGTATATACAGATGTGTTATTTGTGAATGCTTTTATTTGAATACATGAAAGATTATGTGAGAGGTCTCGCCTTTATGTCAATTTGGCATTGCAAAATTATGAAATTCTATCTCTGTTTATATCTCCACTCTATGTCTATTTTCTGTTATTGTGAAAGCATTTTGCATTTTGGATTTCTTGTATAAAAGCTGCTATACAAATAAATGTGTATCATTATTCTAATTGCACTCCAGTAAAGAAATCCGGCCGCATACTGGTGGAGTCATTCCCATTGTGATGCTGTTCCCATTATGTTCCAAACACAAGTACATTGCTTAACAGCTAAACTAATTGTACAGTTGTTGAGCCTTATGTAGTCATTTTAAACACAAAAAATTGAAGAAAAAGCTGTTTTAAAATTCTGAAATATTGAGATTACTTGCTTTTCACTGTTTTATATATTTTGAAGTGATTTTATTATGGTTTTAAATGGACAAAAAATGACATTTAAAGACATTACCTTAGATTTTGAGGGACAGGAAAAGCCTTTTTTCTTCTCTTTGACAATGGCTCCATCAATCAATTATACAATCACGCGCTGCACAGACATTTTTTGTCTCTTTTGAAGAGTGTCCACATCATGTGTGGGTGGAATATACTCTATTTCATCACATACTGTACATTGGATTTGACATGATGTTATTTGATATTCTTCGCTCTGCTGCAGCAGATTTGCAGATTAATAGATTTCCTGAAGCCTTTCATGTTACATGCCCGGCCATGACACACACATACGACTTTCTCATATTCCATCCCATGGGAATTATTAATATTTAATAATACATTTGGCTCATACAAAGCAAACTGTGCGTCAATCTGCAGCTAGAGTGAGCGGACAGTGTTTGTGGGTATTCGTCGACACATGTCAGATACAGCTTTATTACGAACAAACTGAACCGAGCATGAATGCTTCGGCTCTTCATAAGACGCTGATTTCCGTGATTTACAGAGTACAAGGGGGTTTAACAGATCACTAAATCACTGCGAGACACATTCTGTGACTTGTGCTGGATTTAAACGCTTTAGTGTCGACAAATGTCAATACTATATCGGGCCAGAGGAAGCTTCCTCCATGTCTCATTTAGAGCCTCGACATAGGGACAGAATAAACACTGTTTGCTGCTGTTCTTTTGGAGATTAGGATTGAAATGTCATTAATTATTACTATTGTGACTTTTCATTTAAGTTGACCTCAACTTCCAGCAGTCTCTCTCCTGTGTTACACAATATAATTCTATTAACATATGAAAAATGTTTTTACTATTTTTCAAGGCTGCATACATGAGACTGCATTGTGAAAGAGGTATTGTTATTTTATACTCAGATAAAACCACCTTTTTTATTCAGTTGGTCTTTTGTATTGAAATCCAGTTATGAGATGCATATCTAAAAGATGTCAGTGTGGGCATAAAGGAGTGCGTAGGACAGAGCAAATTAAGACCAAATGCCGGAACAACATATTTCCAATGGGAAAAGCCAGCAGAAGGTTTGATTTGCCGAGTTGATGCATCATGCCTCTCCTGCATCAATGTAGCCATAGCCTGTTTCTAAAAATGAAGGACAAATTCAAATGGAGTGAGGATGTAATTTGCTTTTTCCCACTCTCTCAACATGGCAGTGTTATGTATGAAGGAGTAAATAATATTGCCTGTGGTCGAGCAGCACAGAGGCTCTTTTGAGACAGAAGAATTGCGATTTAATTCCAGCTCAGTACGCAGTACAAGCAGCTGCAAGCTATTGATGATTGTTCCCACAACTATTGTTATTGCACTTTCAATTCGCAGAGCAGGATACCACTTTTAAACCCCATATTGCAAAACGTCAATGCAACGGCGACCGCCACCCCCTCACCCCCGCTCTCACAGCTTTTATCTGGGCAGAGCTTTCATCTGAGGATGAACCGGTCACTCTGCATGCACAGCCCCAGTATCGCTGCACACAGCGTCACATCGCCTGTTTTCGGAGGGACAGCAAGAGGTTTTTTTTCCTTATTTAGAAATGGGAGACATTCAAAATAGTCAGAAAGACAAATGAATGCAGGAAGCTGTGTTTCTTTAGCCTGGAACCACAGTAAATGGTTATATCAGCGCCACAGCTGATGTAATCAGGGAGAGATATGCACAGCACACACAGCCCGAGCACAGCAGAGAGGGGGGCAGTTCCTGTCTACTCTTTCTACTCATATCATGACGCTGTCTGTGATTCACTTTCACAATGTGAGCCTGAACATCACAACTTCCTTTACTTATTTACTAGTGGTAGGCCAATTCATCAGGCCAATTATAGCCATTTAGAGCTAATTGGCATCAGCCTTTAACAGCTCTCAAGAGGTTAATGATTTATTCATTCTAGTATTTCATCGAGCCAATACCAGGAAAGGCCGCTACACACACACATTATTGTTTATTTATTTTATTTATGTAATTTCGTGTCTCAGAAATAAAGTAGTGCTGCTATTTTCTGTTTTTGTTTGTTGTATCAAATCAGTAATCAGTACGGATAATGGATATTTTGCCAGTGTTGTATTATTATAGAATATTAATCATGTTAATGAATATTAATCATGTTAATGTTTTTATCATTAACATATATATTTGAATGTTGTAAATTGTCAATGTTGAGAAAACACTGGGTAGTAGTAAAGCGCTGCATGATATTACAAAAGCATATCATGAGTAAAAAGGACAATATTTGCTTCTAAAAACGTAACGATTAGAAGTTGCATACTACAATTATGTGTAAATAGTACTTAAGTAGAATACTTGAGTAAATGTACTTAGTGACTTTTCACCACTGATAGATTCTAGATTTCATTTATTTATACCAGCTTTTTAGTGTATTACATTTCTATATAACTGTTTAGTGTTTATACACTTACTATACTGTAGGACTACTATACTGTTCAGAATGTACATACTTTTGCGTTACTTGTATCATATTTAAACTTATATGATACTACATGACACTGCACCAATCCTTCTACTGCACTTTATAGAGAGATGCTAACTGCACCTTGTTGTCTCTACTTGTACAATGTGCATTGACAATAAAGTTAAAATTAATAACTGCGAATTAATTCAATATCTATTCATTAATTCCAATTTAACTGCATCAACACCTCTGCAAAGCTTGTTGTACATTTTTGCATATATTGCTAAATTAAAACCTTATGTTTTTTCGAGCCACTTCACAATCTTTCCATGCTCTCTAACTAGAGGTTGGGACTCACTGATCTATGCCCTGCCATCACTCATATTTTGGCGAGCTACTTTTCCGTGGAAGCCTGATGTGAGCCGGACGAATTTGGAGTCAAGTCATGTTTAGAGTAGGGGAGTTATTATGTTGACATGCTTTGGTATTTACTGCTCTTCACGGTGACATCGTACTGATAATAAAATAAAGATAATGTTTATGAACATCCATGTTGGTCTGTTGAAATTAAGATTGACTGTGTTTTTCTCTCAGTTGTGCACGTACAATATGTGACGGTTGACTCAAAAAGACATAACCTGTCTCTTCTCATGTCAAAACTGACACTGAGTGTGACTCATAAGCGTGTCAGCACTATTAAACACCTTGCACTGTGTAATGTACCTTGCACTGTGTATGTCATGCTTATGGTCATTATGGTCTATTTGCATGCTTTCAGTACTTGAATTAATTGATTAACATTATGATACTTGGAAATGACATATAAAGTGATATGTTTGCATGTCCATTTCAAGCATCAAAGCACCTGAAAAGATGTATTTTAGTGGCCTCTAAATTACATGCAGAATTGAAGCTGGTATAGAAAACATGTTTACATTTTTATTTTACTAAACCTCCAATTAATTTTATCCAAAGTGACCACAATGTCTGTTGAAAATGTACTCCTTTTCTGTTGATTGGTATTGGTTCATTTGTATATCATATTTCATTCTCATTTGCAAACAGCATTACAGCTATCAACTGCAATTAGAATACAATTGGAACAGTATTCATGTCCACTAGTGTTTTATTTGCCTTGGAAGGATTAGGGTTTTGGAGCGCATGTGCTGATATCGCCATTCCCGCTCTGCCAAATAAATAGCACTCGTAAAACTCAGGCGTCTGCTGCACAGGATGGCAGGAAGTTTACAATAAATGTCTGGATAAATCCACAAAAGAAAGTGTTGCCAACTTTTCTCAAATGAAATACACTAATGGCTGCTCAAAAATTCTCACAAAGAAGATGATGCAATACCAGCATTTACATATAAATTAATAGGTATTTATCATCAGAATGGAAGGATTCACTACATGATAAAGAGAGAGCTGGATTAGTGAGCTAAGACTGGGCTACAGAGACGCTTCATTAGCTGGTGGTAGAGAGACACATCCTGTCACAAGCTGCCCCCTTTTCCTGTCTCCCAGCCAGCTGACTAACGCTGCGAGAATGAGCCTCAGTTTTGTCAGCAGTGCTTCATCGTGCTGTTTACCCTGCAAATGTAATGTAACTAATTATTTTGTGGACGTGGCCAAAGAAAGAGGCTGTCCAGCTCAGCGCAGGCCTGTGGCAAGGGCATAAACACCCAAAAAAAGACCTCACTGGTTCCAAAAAGACATTCCTTCCAATTCCTTTCCTTCATTTTCTGTTTCCTCTAGTGCTCTCCCTGGAGAAGAGAGGGACTGTGTTTGTCCCTGCTCCAGCAAGAAGCACAAGAACGGCTTTTTTTTTTAAAACAACAAAAACAGTTGGATGCAAAGAGCAGTTAAAAGATGACAAATAACTTAAGATGTGGAGCTTTGCCACAGGCATTTTGCAAGAATTTTATTCAATGCCAACGCATTAGTAACCGTACAGGCAGCGAGTGGTACTGCAACACGGGAGAAAAAGAAAACATAGTTGTCCCATAGTGGCCGTTAGCGATGTGGCGGCGCTGTTGTGTGGATTATGATGCGCATCTATAGCAGATGCGCTAACCAAATTCTCTACAGAACCGCTGATCCAAATAAATTGGAGCTTGGCACTTTACTGACTTCGCTTGTCAGCAACACAAACACCAAACTAAATATAACACCCTGATAAGCTATTAGGAAGCTAGCGAACAGGGGCCCAGACTGGTCATAAAGACACACACACACACTCACACACAATGAGTTAACACTGGTGCTTTCCATCCTAATCAATCTGAACTTTATTATTTTTCACGAGCTGTTTTAATCCTGCTTCTCAGTCCACCTCCAGTCTGTTCTGACAGGTTTCCACTGACTGCCCACCACAGACACTGCAAACCATCAATTGTTCAGCTGTAATGGCAACAATGGGTAGCGGGAAGGCTGTCGCTCCTATAATGACTGTGCTGTCATGAATATAATGGGTACGCCGTTATGTTTTATGGACAGAGAGTTCACATATTTCCTGTATGAGCAAAAAGTGCTGCAGCTGAGGGCAGCTAGCTTGGTCATCAGTGCTATCTGAATCAGTTTTGTAACAAGAAGGAAAAAGGTGAAACAAAGCCAGTAGGGATCATTTCATTTGTGTCTTTCTGTTAAATCTTTTATGCATGTTTTAATGTTAACTTGCTTTAACAACCAATTGCAAGTAGCCCTAATGATTTGAGACTAGATTACCACTGGCAGCAACAACATGAGTCTCTGATCTGCTACGGTCACAGCGAGGTGGCCATTATCCAAAGACACAATAATGAATGGCTGCCTATATATTATGCCGCCTATTACATAGCTGCTTACCAAATACATTATTAAATCTGACAATTTTCTTTAACCCATCTGTCTTTTTCCTTTGATGGAATGAAGCCTAGTTCAATGCATTCATTCATTCTCTTTTCTCCCTCTTACTACTGCAGCTGCACCTAATCAGCTGATTACGGGCTTTCACTCCTTTAGTTAACCAATTACATTTAGCCATGATCTCCAATATCCAATCGTGTCTCTGCTGTTATATCTATTCTTCTATAAGCTCCCATGAGCTGTCATTAAAAGCTGATATTGCATCATATCCAAGGCCCAGGTTGAGCTCATCCACTTCTCGTCAAATCCAGATCTTCATCATTGTCTTCATTTCATAGCGGTCGATCACCATCAGTGTAGACATAATGGGGGGTTTCCTAGTCTACTTACAGCTTCACCTCCCACTTAAAATATATTGTATGATGGGGCCAAATCGCAATCACCTTGTGCACATGTCAATACATATTCGTTGCCTCAGAAATAAGTCTCTCCTGATTGAATTTAAGTAATTAAAAAGACAGCGGTAGTGCAGTCACTGTGAAAGAGCCGGAACAACAGCAACGCAACAAATCCAACAGGACCGCCATGTGCTCTGTCCAGATAAATCCATACCCCCATGCTCGAATGGGGTCTCGCAGTATCTACGGATAACTTCAAATGAGCAAATAACACGCAGCCAACCCACACAAAGACCCTTACATCACGAATACCTTGCACTTAATTGTGCCTGATGGGACTACAAACAAATGGATAAGAAAACCACACTATTTAATGATCGTGCTGGATTATATGGCGTATAATCTTCCATGCTATAGGTCATTTGATATCTCAATAACGATATACAGCACAAAATACATTTTCGGAAATACTGCTAAAACCTATATAATATGTACTCCAGTCAGTGTGAATTCAATATTTTTCAATTTTCTCATAATGTTTCTCATTCGACTAAAAACGTTAGTGTAAAATGACAGGACAATTTCAAGTGAAATTATAGAGAAATATTGAAAATATATTTCCAAATATGCACTTTATGTTCATTGCATTGAACTGAGTGGCTATTCAGATTTTCTAAGAAATTAGTAAATTGCTTTCTTTTTTGTGTTTTTAACATTATCTCTATCTGGATATAGAATTTCAGCACAATACATATAATACCATTTTGAATTATTGCTCAGGCCTCTTCAATAACTGTGTTATTGCCTAATACAACTTGAAGAGGCTGCATTGTGCCTGAGATAGACAACCAATTGCAAATCACAATTCCTGCACATGTATTGATAGATGATGAAGCCATGCAAATGAATTCAGCAACCCTCTGCAGCAGCAGCATCAGTTACAATGCAACTACAGTGATTTTTACTTTTGTTTTAAAAGGTACAGTCAGGTCCTAAAAGTGAGCAATGTAATCAGCGAGGCCATTCAACATGAATGCCATCATTACTGCCAGACCCGGGGCTCTGTGCCAGCGAGTCAGAGGGCAGTCCATCCAAGAATATCTCTTCCAACTTTCACAAGATGAATTCCTCTGGAGATGCCATCTGTTTGTCTATCGCCCGCATGCCATGTGCACAGGTTAGATCAAGTCTCTGCAGTTCCTTATTCATACAATTCATAATCAGTCTTATGTTTTGCTTCTGTGAAGTGCAGCCTCTGAGGTTTCTCAAGACACATCTACCTTCATCCTGATCTTCAGCAAAAAGGATTATTAAATGAGTTGCTTTTGAAATGTAGTTGTTGGACGTCAAAATCCTGTCATAATCAGACACTTATGTGTGAAATTTGGGATTGAAAGAGCTATTGATTATATTGATGGAACATTGCTTTGTTTGCAGACATAACAATATGCTGCAAAACTGTTAAAATAGGACACGTTTTTCATTTAAATTCTGGATCAGATGAAGCATTCTGTGTGGACCTGGTGTGGACACACATGAGCACTTCCCATGGCTGATGCTCTGAAGCACAACATTTCTATGTTACATGTTTAGATTTAGTGCACGTTGTCTTGATTTCAGCCTGCGGCATTATTACATCCAACTGTTTTACCAAGTTAATAGCAATTTAATGGGCATTCATGGTGGGAGGCACTGCTGCAGGAGTAATATATGCAGTCATTCTGTCCACAAGTCAGATAACTCAATGGGAACCCGGCAGTGGGGGTGGGGTGTGTGTGCACGTTCAGGTTATACAGAAGAACTCACCAACTTTACAGTCCTCACCTAAACCAGAATATTGGGCTATAGAGTATTTCAGTACTTACAGAATGGTCAATGAAAGCACTGCTTAGATGGTCCCTCCAATAATTGTAATTAATCCAGACATTAAATACAAAGTACAAATGTAAAATATCACAATAGGAAACTTACATTTTGCTGCTTCAATATGCTGCTTTCTCTCTTTCATACCCCTCACTGCCTATTGTAGACGAATGTAGCCTAATTATTGTCTCTTCTCCTTTTTTTGGATTTATATCCAAGCTGGGCCCTGGATCCAGAAACCACTGCCTATATGTGCAGTTGTCGGCCAGTTATTCAATAAAACACGATTCCTCAATCAAGAGGCAATTGCATTGTTTCAATCACAGACCTGATTATCTCTTGCACCGAGCCTCAACCAGGAGACAAATACGAGTCAAATACTTGTTGGTGCCATCGTAATCAAACATTGATCGGGTGATCATTATTATTGTATATTTTGGACAGATCGGATGATGAACGGCATATTGGCAGTCGGTGCACATTAATCAAAGCTCACCTACCGGATGAAGCTTCGTTCGGATGCCACGCTTTCTCTCGGCTGTGTTTGATGCAAAGTCCCTCAGATTCTGGCCGCCCTTTTCCCCCGTACGGGTCCTCCGGTGTCCTCCAGAAGCAGGTGTGACCACAATCTCGCCTTGTTGTATTCCCATATGTTGTCGCCAGCGCAATTATGAATGCTCCAGTTGATCAGTGACTGGATAGCCTGTGTGATCATGTGCTCCTTTCTCTCTCCCTCTCTCTGTAACTGCTCCCTCCGCCCGATTATCTCCCCGCTGCGGCACTGCTACATGGTAATACGGAGAAATAAATAAAAAACGTGCCCGAGTCGCTGGCGAACTTGCGCGCCTTATTATGACAATTAGTCACCGGACCAGTCCGTGCCTGCTCATCCGTGCACCTCTAATACAAAAAAATCTGCTGGCTCTCAACTATATCCGCTATTTGCACTGAATAAATTACCCCCGAGATGCTGCTTTATTTTCTGAAAAAAAAGAGGGAGAAAAAGCTCAATGTAATGTGCCGGCTGAGGCTGGAGAAGAAGAGACTGAGGCGTAAAGGATGGAGAGGATTAAAGCAGAGGGAGGAGGAGGCTGCACATTTGTGAAAGCCTTTCCTCTATATGTCCTTTGAATAACAGTGAGACACGGTACATATCTTCCCAAGTCTCTCTGTCTCTCTTTCACTCAGCTGCTTCCTGTGTTCCAACTGAAGTGTGAACTTGTGCATAAAAGGCTGCACAGATCATTGATAATGCTGCAATTGTAAAGTCATCCATATATGTATCCATCTATCCATCTACCTATATATCCATCTATCTATGTATCCATCTACCTATCTATCTCTACCTGCAGTGTCTAGAAATCAATCCTTGTGAATAAATAATATCACTGGGAGTCTCACTTGCATTTTGGGAATGTTTTTGGCTCTTGCTCGTCTCAGTCTCACTCCCTCTCTGTCAGACTGATGGATGTTTTTAGTGATGGTTTTTAATTAGACCTCCACTCTGATCTGCGCTGCATGTTGGGCAGGTTATGATTCCGCCTAATCAAGGCACTGTTAGCCCGAGCTTTGACAGCGAGTGTTTGCAAAGTGGTCCACAAATTGGTCAGACATCTGCTGCTCGGGTCCCCAGAGTGGATGTGGACCCCTGCTCGCTGTGGGATGGGGACCTGGGCCATGTTGTGAAACCCATCGCCGAGATTAAACCAGCTGCTTACATTTCAGTTGTGCATCAAAAACAATAATAGTTTGCTTAAGAGCTCTCCACGAATATTCTGGTGTGTGCAGGTCTGCCACGACTTTAACCTAGAATTGTATACATAAAAGACAGAAATGTAAGCAAAGATCAGTGTCTCCTATAATTACAATGCAGAGCGTCAGCATATAACATCAATGATTCAATAGGACCTTGAAACGTGAAAAATGCAACGATACTCAAATGATTCTCCTGTGCTTGCGTTGCATTTAATGTTATCTTGTAAGCTTCGGATTGATGCATGTGTTTTCTCAGCGAAACAATTAGTGCAACATCTGAGAGTGCTATAGCCTGGAAAATGATGATGATAACCTTAGCCCTTTGAACAGAGAGCACAAGGGAGTTTGGAGTAAATAACTTACAAGTGCCTGGCTCTCCTCACTGAGAGATGAAGTTCCACAGAAAGTCAAGGAGGCATAAAATAACCTGTTTGAGAAAATGGTTTGCCAGATCGTTGACAGGACTTGTCTTTCTGCTTGAAGTCTAGGATGCAGTTTAATAACCCCTTATAATAATACCTTTTTATTAAAAAAGGTAGTTATGAAATGGGGTTGTTTAAGGTACTTATCCCTAGTCTGTGTACTCTCGGTGGTCTCCACCTCCACGTCCCTCATTTTGGAGGAACAGACTAGAGTTGAGGCACAGGAGCAAAGCAATGTAATGAAGCGGACACAGCGGCGGCAAAATGTATTTTAGCAGCCCAAAGGAATCGTCTTTAGTTTAACACTTCAATGCTTTACCTTGCTGTCAGTCAGCACCTAAGTGAACACACTTTATCCATCCAGACGTAGACGAGTACAAGGTAGAATAACTGTGTTTGTCAAACGCTGGCTCGATCCGTTAGATGGTTGGCGTTTTGTGTGACCTTGGCGAATTCGAACTAACCCTTTAAAAACACCAAAGACACACATTAACTCAAACAAACGTAATTATTCAGGCATATCAGCAACCCCTTTGGTTTGCGAAGTAAAATACAAGTTTTTGGCAAAGAGGTCTGGTGTCTTTCGAAGTTAATAAAGTAATCAAGGCTTCAATAGTTGGAATGGCTGCTGCTGCCCGTACTCAGCCATACACTGCTTAGTTTCCGTGATCGCCACCTCTTCAGGTAAAACACCAAATATGGATCTCATACAACTTCAAAACATCTGAACTATCCCTATCGGCTGCCAAAATCTTCATTAAAATGTAACAACTTTTTATGTTTTGGTTGGTGGGTGAGAAGGCTTGTTTGTGTGTGTTTATAAAAAGTACATGCCCTTGGCAGACTGTTAGTTAAATGTTCACGCTCCAGTGCTACTAGATATTATACTACATCGGCTGTGAGAAAAGCTACCAAACATTTTGTGCAGGCAACTCACCGATAGTCCAATCACTGTCATGCTGGCAGGTCCAGACATTTCAGGGGCTCTGCAGGCTGACTGTTGATTTTAACCGCTGCTGTGCAATCGTAAGGTGAGCTGAGCATTATGGACTCTCCTTAATTTATTTGGTCTGCATGCATGAGACCTGAGAGGACGAATACGCCAGTTGTTTCTTACTGGCTAATGTCCACAATCTGGTTTGAGTTCACTGCTCGTCAGCATTCGATGTGGACGTACATACTGTAAGCTTGCACGTTCTCAAATGTGCTAATTAAATACCTGGTTCTCAGAATAAAGGCTATGATGATGATGATGGCTGATGATGTGTCGTGTGTATCTGGCTTTTGTTTGATTGTTGCTAAATGTGATTTGCCATAACCATGGCCATATTGTAATTAGACTGCAGATTGAATGAGAGCTTCAGTGTTGGGATGGAATTTAACACATTATTCTTTAGAACGAAATGCAAAAAGTCCAAGGGCAATATGTAAAACATCCATAAACTTGGACAATAGTGTCCAGCTGCAGAGATCAAGGCCCAGGACTCATGTACATCACCATGGTGGAGAATCACTTGTTTTCCTTATCACAAAATAACATATATGACACTGTATTATTCAAGCAGTTTAGTGTCTTATCACGCTTATTATAAATAATAAATAAATTGGCAAACTGCGCATATACTTAATGGATTGAATAGGTCCATTATTATTACATTATTACATTGTACAAGTGCAATCAACAATGAAGAACTGAAGAATAAAAAAAGAATGCTGCAAGTAAATGAGCTTGTAATACCATTGTAAGTGCTACTGCATTGGCTTCAAATATGTCAAACATTGAGTACTGAATAGAGATTTATTTTAAACATCTAAGGCTAGGTGCGGGCGAAAAAGGTTGTTTTTTTTACACCAACTGGTAGAAAGAGAGTTGAAGAGTGATACTGCATACTGGATGAGCTGCAGAGGTCTGATGGCACTGGCAGGTAGACCAGCCATGAGAGAGATGCACAAGTCAAGGTATGAGATGACAAGAGCCTGGACCAGAACCTGCACGGCTCTGGGTGAGTAGAGACGTGTCCTTCTGATGTTGTATGGAGTGTATTTGTCTCATAATCACGTCCATGTGACACAACCTCCATCAATAACACAAATGTTAAGAATACAATCCTAATATTTTGATATATCTGTGTACTAGTTAGTTAATGTTAAAAAGCAACATGTTCTTACCTAGATTTTCCAATGTGCTCTAAAAATGTACCTGATTGTCATAATAGAAGCTAACTCTGTTGAAAGCTGTATCTTGTTTATACTGTAGCTAGCTGCTAAGAGATTTGGAAAATGTTAAGCTGCAACACTTAAAACATTTTCTTAGTTTAGCTTAACTACCAATAACTAATTAAACTATGTCAATAACTAATTGCAACACTAGCACAACAACCCAGTCTCACGGCATTTCGTGTTATAGTCACGACATTTAATCTATTGATTCGTGTTCATCAACACGATTTTCCCCTTTTTTTGTGTGTCACAGAACGATTTTAAAAGCAATGTATTTCTATTGGTAGTGTGCTGTTTCGTGCCTGCACCACGTCTTTTTGTCCGGTCGGTCTTGGAAGACCGGAAGTTGTGGGGCTCATAAAAACATTTTCTTACTCAATATCAAGCCACGATTATTGTTATTTTAAATCGTATAATGCCGGACTTATTTTGCTGTCTGCGCGGAAAAGAAATGGCGCTCATACTGAAATCTGTATTTTTTAAATCCTTTTTTCCTTCTAATTTGTTATTCTTTTCTAAATAACACACTGTTATTTACTCCGCAACAACACACAATTATCCTTGTTTTTATGTATTTGTTTCGTTCTATAATCTTGGGCTTTTTTGGCGTCCGTCAGGAACTGAATTTCCAAATAAAGTAACAGGAAACAGACGTAGGCGCCAGGCGACATATTTGATAGTTGGTGCTTGAGAAGACTAAAGCATATTCATTACTCGTTATTCTCTACTAATAGTTCATTAAAAACTGCATATAATGGTTATTTTGCACATCCCTTTCAAGATTTCAAGATTTTCTAAGGTTTATTGACATATCATATACACAACTACGGTGTAGTTATGCAATGAATGAAAAACTTGGATCGCAGGTTCCTCAACAGTGCATTACAAGACATCTATCAATATGTGTGTATACCTCCACCATTAAACTGTAAAATTCTGCATATTTCTTATACTATCTATATACATCTTAAAGGAGTATAATTAATATGTATAATATCAGTTAAAATAAGTGCTTCAACATAGTAGATACCCCCAAAGCTTTTCTCTTGTTTAAAAGAAGACCTTAACCTAAAGTATTCTTTAATGTTTAAATAAAGGTTAATTCGTTTTTCTGTTTTACACATCCTCCTATTAATATCTTTGGACATCCAGCACTAAACTGTTTTATTGTAGAGATCACTTACAGTATCTTCTTGATTATTTATATTCTATATTTCTATCATTGAACTTCTACTTTCACCCTATTTTTTGTATGGAAAAATAATTCAATAACGTGCTTTAACCACTAGACGGTGCACACAAGGTACACACAGCATAGAATGCCATAATAACTTTGTATTTTTAGTATAGGACACTTGTGTATGTATAACATCTGAAGATGTGTAGTTTTATTCATGTTTTCACATAATTTTACAGCATATTGCTATACTATTTATCATGTTTTACTTCTACACATTAATATCTGATTTGTAAAACATCACAGACAGAATGGTAAGCTAATGGAATTGTGATTACATAGATGTGTCTCCCATCACCCAAATCCCCTGACTATTCTCTCAACTCAGTATTTACATTCTTATATTCAAAGAAAATCAGTAATATCTTTAAAAAGTCCTTTTCTATCAGCTGTGCACCGTTATGGGGTAGATATAACCTATCTACCAATTGGATCAAATATAAAAGTCAGCCGAATTAATGTTGATATTGCAAGGAGACGTGCTGTATTGTGTGAAGAGAAATTGAAGATGTTGTTTAATTGCTGATATATTTATGATTCACGTCACATATTCAATTTCGGTGCAGTTCTTCCAGTTTCTCCAAAGGTCTTCTAATCAGGGCTCTATAAATAAAGAACTAAGGCAGATGTGTAATATTTAATGTAGTCAAACCGTGTATTACAATGCCATTATGTGATGACTTCCAAAGAGAAAAGCAAGTACACTCGGATTAAAGTATTATTTATTTATTTATTTTAATGTTTTTCGGTTTTCATATCGCATAAACACCACATCCCAACGTGCATTGCGGCTAAACAATCCAATCACTGAGCTTAAACCATAGCTGAGGATCTTTGGTGTAATCAGTTCAGTATGTGTATCCGTAGCGGTTCCGGTTATTTAATTTCCGGTGACTTTATTTACGGCTAAAAAGCATGCTAAAAAGCCCAAGATTATAGAACTAAACGAATAGATAAAAACAAGGATAATTGTGTGTTATTGTTGAGTAAATAACAGTGTCTTATTTAGAAAAGAATAACAAATTAGAAGGAAAAAAAAAATGCAGTATTCTGAGGCTCTGAGCCCCATTTCTTTTCCTCACAGACGGCAAAAAAAGTCAGACATTATACGATTTAAAATAAAAACAATAATCGTGGCTTGATATTGAGTAAGAACATGTTTTTATAAACCAAATAGCTTCTGGTCTTCCAAGACCCGACCGGACAAAAAGACGTGGTGCAGGCACGAAACATACTACCGATAGAAATACATTTTTTAAATCGTTCTGTGTGACACGAAAAAAAGGGGGAAATCGTGTTGGTGAACACGAATCAATAGATTAAATGTTGTGACTATAACACGAAATGCTGTGAGGCTGGGTTGAGCACAACAACAACAACAGGAAGAAAGGACAGATAACATTATTGCAAACAACAGCGTTACAATGCAGTAGAGGTCATTTAAAATAATGATCAGGTTCTCGTATTCTGATGGTGGTGTCTCTCGTATACATTTTGAGATATAGACTTCAGTTTTCTCCAGAGAAAACTGAAGTTGTTCAGGTTTATGCATCTTAAGTATTTTGCAGTATTTTCTTTAAGATGTAGTGAGCAATACGGTGATTGAGATCATGATGTTCAAAGTCACCTTTACCCCCTTAATCTTTCAGAGTGCCCAACCGGCCCCCAGGAACAACCCCCCCCCCCTTTTGACATTTTGTTCATCTTTCCCTCATCCAATGCCACTGCTCTCAAGCTATGCTGCATTTATTTCCTTATCCTCACTCTCCACGGTGTCTCAGTGGGAGTGGGAGTATAATTACGCAGTCAGACAGTGTTTACAGACGCAAAAGCTCCTTAATTTATTCCAACAGTTAGCAGTAATTCCCCACTTTAATTTATAGCTCCTCCACCCAGTGGGAAAACGAGAGAGGCTGATCGTGAGAAGAAGGGGGGAGAGGGAAAGAGCATATGGACATTATATTACAGAATACAATGTACTTCTACTTACACATGTTAAAGCCATCATCATTCGTTTTACTGCACATTTAAGTTGTTTCCCTCTCCCAATCTATTGAGGGTTTTAGCCCACTCTGTAATAAAAAATATACAAACATAAAATATGTTCATGGATGTGTTATTTGTAAATGTGACTGGATGGCAATTTAGTTTTACCAATGTGATACACGTCTTCACTTGTAATGCTTTTCAGCCCTGGTTTTGGTGTGATTCACCACAAACGGGGAGTCTTTTCAGGCCAGCAGTCGATTACACCTGTGTTTTCTTAACATCTAAGCCTCTCTAAAGCTGTGAACACTGGTGTGAAAACTGGCATTGATTACATTCATACTGCCACCTCGGACCAGCTTACAAAGGTTCTTATTGACTTTTTAGAAACCTTTTGAGGCAAGGTACAAAACCTTAATGAAGGCACCCAAAGACTTCTGTCAAGACACCCAAGAAAAACAGCCTGCTGGACTGCAGCAGCTGGTACATAAAAACGCCTCTCCATCCCAAGCATGAAAGTCTAGCAGCGATGCAGCTGAGGATTTCAGAGAATTAGGAATGGGCTAAATGTCTGCATTTGAAGGCTGTCGGTCAAATTTTAGACATCTCCACAAAAGTTTATTCACAAAACCTATATAACACACTACAGGAAAGAAAAGAAAAAAACCCAAAAGCATAAAATGGCCTCTTTAACATTAAGTCATTGTTCAGGAGGTTTTTCAAGGGAGCCGATTATCCAAAGAGATCTCATCTTCTCAAAAAAAAACAGACTGTTAAGCATTTCATGTTAAAAATCATCGTTTCCCTGGCAGGCACACGGTATGCAAGCTCACTGCTAATGTTTGTATTTTAAGTTATCAGAAAAATAAGCTGAGCAGACATCCAATGACTTAAAACATTCACCATTAAAAATATAGGGTTAATACAAACAGCCTCTAAAAAATGTATTACAAAAATGTTGCTGTAAACTATATAAAAATGTAATATATGACATATTTTGGCATACAACCACAACTCTGACAGTGCACTAAAAGGGAACCATCTCTATAGCAGGTAAACATATACAAAAACATAGGTATATTACATTTTTGGTATTTAAGTCCGGTTATTCTAAATTATGGTTGCACAATATGGGCACATTGCATTTATTGTAATTCTAGAATTTCTGAATAGATAACATTAGAGGGGAGCATTAGTAAGACCATTAGTAGAAGTGCAGGAGTCAAAGCCACAGGGCCATGACAATGAGTTCAACAAATCTGTGTGGCTAGAATGCTCATTTATAGTAGAGAATCACCAGACTAATTAATGAAACAAGGAATATTGAGTGCAAGAGTTAGAAAGGAGATTATGTAAAGGGGAATGAGGGTTGCTTCAGAGGCCAGAGGGCTGTTGCAAAATTGGAACATGAAGATATTACTTGTTAGGAAAAAACACAGACGCTGATTGCCGTGTTGACTGAATTCACCGATGATGAACCACCAGGGAGTAGTTGGCGCGATGTTGGGTGTAGCCACAGTTCCGTCGCCACAGGGAATGAAATGATCCTGTGCACTTCAGTAAATAAGCTGCATCTGTCACTGGTCACACATGTCAGCAGTAAAACCTAACAAATTTGGCAGAGAGTTGTCTCATCTGGCAAGTCTCTTCAGTAATTACAGCAGACTAAATTATATCACTGGGTCGTCCTGATGAGCCAGACACTATGTCACTGTGACCTGGTTTCAGCCTCGCTATAGAAACTTGAAAGCCAAAGACGTCTCACTTGGATGGATGTGAGTACAGGCAATCTGCAGTCAAATATTTACTTATAAATATATATAAATATAAACTATTGGCATGTTGCCCATTAACTGGGGCAAGGTCCCCAAGCGGAGGACTCAGGTTCATAGTGTCATCCCCACTGTCTCCCCATTTTTTGTATTGCCGTGGTATTTTGTATTGCCGTGGTCAAGGTCTTATTTAACCATTTATTACTACATGCAGAAAAGTATGAAGACTAAAAGATGTTACTCTCACTACCTCGAAACAGTTTACCGATTCTGCATTGTTCTCATTTATTATTGTCAGATTGAGTAAAATAAGAAAATACACTTGATTTTCTGCTTCTTCAGGAGCGTAAAGGTGTTGTTTGACTTTATGTGATTGACACCACAAACAAACCACCAACAAGTGTCTGATTCTAATATTGCTTAAATCTGATTGGTGCATGGAAATGCGTGACAACAGCTACAACAGCCCAGATAGAAAGGGAAAGCTGCATTGCCAGATTTTAAACAAAATGTTTAACATCATAAAAATCTTTCCAACCATTTACATCTTTGACAATTTAAGATGCTGTTAAAAAAAATGCAATCTACTGGGATAAACATTGCAGCAATAACTTTTTTGTCATTTCAGTGCACGATCATAACCTTGCACATGGTTCAGTTTAAAACCTTTTCTCATGCGACAAAGAATGACATGACTTAAGTCAGTCAGTTATGTAGTCAGAGTGTAATGTAGGTATTAAATGGGAACATTAGATAGAAGACCGTGAGACTGTAAGGAGGAGGATCAATCAATCTTCTATTAAGTTTTTGGATCCTGTGTTTCTAGAGTTTTTTTACACCCTATAAGTGAACAAAGGTATAAATCATTGAAGTAAATTACCACAAAAACCCTCAAGACCTTATACAAGTACCTCATAAAACACAATCTCAGAACAATTTGTGGATTCAATGTAGTGTACAGGAAGCCTACAGTGGGCCATTTCACAGTTGGCTCAAGGCTTTCTTCATTTTAAACACATTTACATATTCACAATTGCTACAGTAAAAAGATTAAAAACTGAAGTTTAAATTTCCCTTCCTGTCACATCATCCAATTTTAAACAGCGAGATAAAACTGAGAAAATCATGTAACATTTAAAGGACTGCTTATGAACGCGGGATTTCACAGTCGTGTAAAAGTAATAATGGGTTTTGTGAGAACAATTTGTCAGATTTCCATCCGTATCACGGTGCTATGAGGCCTCACACTATAAACCACGTTTCCTCTCCGTCATTTACAAAGACATTTCCATTTTCATTCTGCCTTTAAACCATTCATCCGGCTGCCTTTTCTATACATTAAAGACACATAAAATGAGCTATGGATGGATAAACCACGTCAATCAGCACTTAAGCAGGAGGAAAAAGAAATAGGTACAAAAACAGGGGATAAACAAGAGTGGGAGGTAGGAATTAAAACATTCATTTCAGACTTTAATATCCCTTTTTCCCTTTCATGCGATCAACAATCCATCCCATCGTGCTCCAAAGGGTAGTGATCCATTACAGCATGATAACAGTCGAGATGAAATGAGTCAGACCACTCCATTAAACCTGAAGCAGCTGTCATATTCCTGCAAACTAATAAATCCTTACTGCTCTGTATAGTGTCCTTGTGGGTCATTTTAATAAATATAAACCTGATATTGGTCTAATCTATTACGACTACCCTTGTTTCCCTTGCTTTACTAAATATTTCTGGTTCCCTCTTCCTGCAGTTGTGGCTGTTCTCCTTCAGACTGCAGTGTTAAATGGCCATAGTTTGTGGAATTGCCCCGCGGGACTCACCAAGGCACAACCAAATATTTACAGAGGAGCACATTCTTTAATCCACATCCCAGCCATCATTTGTCCCCTGCAGAGGCAAATGCGAAATATTTTTGGCACAGAGCACAGCAGAACGGGCGCAGAAGAGAGGTAGTGGAAGTCAGAGTTAAAGAGGCCCAGCATTACCAAATGTTGGAGGTTTAAGCATTGTAGTAAGATATATTTATATTTAGCATTATTTATTTTAAACCAATTCCATACAAAGTCCATATCCAACAAGTATTGTGAGGGTATGTTGATCCTGATGTTTTATTTCTCTCTGCCCTAGAACTTCATTCTTTTTTGGAGTATTTAGCAATATCGTGAATATTCTGAACAGCCAATGGGAGGATTTTCCAACTTCAGCGAGTAATACTATATATCCTCCATTTCAGATTCCCGTAACTTCAGGAGAATCTTAACCCTGATAAGCCTTCGAGACACAATGTCAGGGGATTTTTTTTAACTCAAGTTGAGGCAATATCAAATTCATATAGCCGTCTATTCACGTCGCCTGCTTTGAATTATGTAATATCGTCAAACATCCCCTTCACATTTGAACAAACCTTGAGTCAATCCCTCATTCAATGTCTTGCTGCTGGAAATCCTTGTGAGTGCACGAATTGTCTATTAATTTGCTCCTGAAAATAGTAATTTCACACAGAATTATATGTATTCCTTTTGCTATGAACTTAAGTACAGAGTAACATCTTCAGTAGGAATGAATAAGCATGGGGCTCGGTTGGGGATTCAACGTAATGAGAGACTGACTATGGCATTGTTGTTGTTTTTTGGGCACGATCTCTTGACAATAACAAAATTATAAAAAATGACAACCCTTATCCTTTAATAGGTTATCAAGGGTGAGTAATTACCAATATAAAGCTCATCCCCGCTGGGGACTGTCTGAATTACTTCAGACTCTCAAAGATTCATTGTTGATGAATCCCAATTAAAGAGTTAATTTTCCACACCACTGAGCTAACTTACCCTGTCCAACAACATACGGGACGGAAATACTAGAGGCTAGCAAGGGAGACAAAATCCCCCGAGAGGCATATGGTTGGGGGGTGGGGTGTATTCCTTTAGTACTATACCTTCCTCACGGACAACATACATGTGTATACTGTAGGCCTATCACAAGGTGTCCCAGGAGAGAGCAGTTGTCTATGAAATGGTTAAAACATAAAAAATGGAATTATAGATAGTATAAGCACAAGGCTGTTCGAGCTCCTTCCAGTTAAAACTAAAGCCACTACTTTCAATTTTCATTAATACTTTGCATACCCTAACCCTATAGAATACATTTCAATGGAAAAATGAACTGCCGGCATAAAAAAACAAACCAATGATATTGATGCAATCTGGAACCCATTTATTTAGTGGGAATGCTGTTAACAGCATTCCAACTAACTGTTCTTCTACGGACGAAAAGTTTATTATTATTCCGCCGACTTATTTCGCCGCGCTTCTCCTCCCGCATTGAACATCTCAGAAACTCTGTTCGAACATCAAAACGTTCAGCTCGGTCGGGAATCGATTGCTATTACTTTTCTCATTCATAACTTTCATAATTCCAGAGATACATCCCATAATACATCACATTTTTAACATGGAAGTCAATGGAGGAAATCTTCAGACTTCAACAAATCTTCATGCGACTTCAACTGCTAACTGTTCATTCATACTTTCACTCAGAAACCTCATTCTAACGTTAAAATGTTACACATCTTTCTGACATTATTCGTGTAAAACAACTTTTAAATCTGATTCTTGCTTTTAGAGATATTAAACATTGTTCAGACCTTGTTTTAGAGGTTTTCTTCACATTTTAATATTAACTAGAGTGCGTGATGTCACAGCTAGAGGGTAGAAAATCTTGAAATTTGCCTTCATATATTCTTTTTAAAACTGCCATAATTCCCAAACCCTACATTCCTGAGACATAATTTATCATGACAAACGTAGGAAAACATCTCGTAGCTTGAAAAATGACAAATAATTAAGCAAAAATAATTAAACAAATTTCTTTTTGAGGGCATGAAGTGACAAAAACGTTCAACATTCCTCCATTAAACCCCATGGTAATTTCAGGGAGATATTTCCTCACGGTAGCAGCCGCACACCTTTAGTTAAACTGCCAAAAAGGCCACATTATTAACCCAAAACTACACAAAAATTACACTTCAGATACTCAACTTCCTTGACATGCTTCACGTTTTGAAATTTCACAGATATCTGTTACGGTTCTTCCACAAAACGTTCACATGTAAGAGGTTCATCTCTCATTCAGAACAATGAAGCCTTTGAAGTCTAGGCACCTCGTTAGCTCAACTATAAACACCTGTGCAATGGAACACGATGATGTCATCACTCCAACTGACATGCTCAGAGCAGCTGACTTCAGAGAGCAGTGTGCAAACAGTCCAGCCGTGAAGACATCTACAGGACAGTTTTGAATTTTTTCAAATGCCGTTGCCATGGCAACACAATGTTGTTGGTCCTAAGACCCAAGCTAAAAAACAATTTCATGATTTTCCATAATATCTACAATTATTTAAAACAAATGAATGCAACACACCATGAATTTAAAATGTAAAATGAAAATATTTATTTATTATTTAAAAGTGCCATCGCAGCAATTAGGTTTCTCACCATACAACCTTCCCTCTGGAGTTGCCCAGAAAAAAAAAAAAAATAAATAAGGATTCAAAGCAGAAAGACGAAATCATGGAACGTGCAGCAAGTATATACAGTACACATTTCAATTATCGGAAAGTGCAATATTAAGTTTTGTCGCTAGCTCCAAAACTATGTACACACCATTTAAACTTTAAAATTAAATGAACAAAAGAA
>NW_011333040.1:22854069-22871019 GCF_000735185.1 Notothenia coriiceps | reverse complement strand
ACGTGCAATAGATGCCGTGTGTAAATTGAAAAGATAATACATTTGCAACATAGGTAGTCCAAATGTTTGGAAATGCATGTGTGTGTAATAGGAAGATGAATCCACGAAGATATCCATCCAGGACTTATGATCCAGGACTCGCGATCCATGACACAGGACCGCAGGATCATCCATGACTCCGGATCCCGGCGTATACAGACACCAAAAAGAAAGAAATTTGGGGAAGCTGGGTTAATCGGAACATGAGAGTACACAGGTATAGACAGAGAGAAGGAAGAAGTAAGATGTCCCCCGACAAACTAAGCCTATATCAGCAAAACTAGGGGCTGAATCTAATCAGCCCTAACTATAAGCTTTATCAAAAAGGAAGGTCTTAAGCGCACTCTTAAAAATGGATAGGGTGTCTGCCGCCCGAACACAAACTGGAAGCTGATTCCACAAAAGTGGAGCTTGATAAGAAAAGGCTCTGGCTCCCATTGTACTTTTAGAGACTCTAGGAACAACCAACAACCCTACATTCTTGGAACGCAATGCCCTAGTAGGACAGTAGGGTATAATGAGTTCTTTAAGGTAAGATGGCGCCTGCCCATTAAAGGCTTTGTAGGCGAGAAGAAGAATTTTTAATTCTATCCTGTGTTCTATAGGGAGCCAGTGTAAGGCAGCCAGGACAGGAGTAATGTGGTCCCTTTTCCTAACTCTGGTTAGTACACGAGCTGCAGCATTTTGAATCAGCTGAAGCGACTTGACTGACTTCTTGGTACACCCTGATAATAAGGAGTTACAATAATCCAGCCTTGAAGTAACAAATGCATGGACTAGTTTCTCTGCATCGTTTTGAGGCAAGATATGCCTGATTTTTGCAATGTTACGTAGATGGAAGTAGGCGGTCCTTGAAATTGATTTTATGTGGGCGTTAAAGGATAAGGAAATGAGTCCTTAAATCAAGAAGTTACTGTAGTTAGCATTTCACCACTTTTGGCTCCCTTGTTTTGAAGTCAATTATTTTTGCTTGTTTTTGATTAAATGCATAGTTTAATGTCCATGTTTTTATTCCATAAAAGACATCAGTATATACCCCACTCCTGAATGTCCGAAGCCTCTGTGTGTCCTCAAAAATGGCGGTTGCTACCAAGTGACTAAATGAGACAACTAAACGTAATCCCTCTGACCATTACCTGTCTTAGAGGTGGTGACGTTAGTTAAAAACATCAATCATGTGACCACGGTGTTGGTTGTTTAAAGCCTATCGTTAGCTTTTTACTTCTAGGAATTGTATTTACTCTTTAGCATATCATAAACTTTTTTTTTGTTAATATTTGGAGAGTATCCTGCTGAACTAAACATCTACGTATATTAAACGTGTTTACCAGAGATTTTATGTGCAACAATACTCCAAGATCCAATGGAAGAATCCCATCTTTTTTTTCCCAGGCAGAAGAATCCATTTTTATCGAGGGAGCCCTTGTGACGCATTCTGCACCTCTCTATGAAACAACAACATGAAAGCTATGCGACAATGTGAAAGAAGTAGCAGAATCACTATCTGCCCTCGACTTTGAAGAGCTTTACAGTTTCATGTTATTTTTTAGCTGTCAACTCCCAACACATTTGGTGAACTCTTACCAATCTCATATTTCAGTTTTACCACTGCAGGCAGCTGTTAATCAGTCACAAACGCTGACAGACCAACTGTTATTTCCAGTTTAAACTCACATCAAGACAAATATCATTGTTTTGATCTGGCGTTTCATTTATTTTATTTGTTTCAATTGTCCCAAGGGCAAAGGAGGATCAAAGACCCTGATGAACACCATCATGCAGCTGAAGAAAATCTGCAACCATCCCTACATCTTCCAGCACATTGAGGTGAGTGTTAAAAGCCTGTGAATACTAACAGTGGAAAATATGACACTGGGTTCCGCTTGTGCATGTCTCTCTCATTTACATATTCTAATTGTCAGCTAATTGTATATTCATTACCTTCAAAGATATGGGTTTTGTTTGTCAAGGAATATTTGTCATATTAATCCAAATGGCTGCCGGTAAACATTTGTTTCTGGGATGTTGTCGTAACGAAAGTTTTTTTTCTTTTTCTGAAATCATTGTATTTTAGTTTGATATTTGCTGGGCTATACTTTAAGTTCTACATACGAAAACAATTGTAAATATACAGATTTAACTAGACTAAAATTCAGTCTGAATTTATAGAGTCCTGTCTCTTTCTTTTCAAACAGCTCAGATAATAGTTTGGAAGGTTATCTTTAGGTCAGCTACATTTAAATATGTGATATTGTTCCCCTTATTTAAACTAGTTAATATTCTCTGTTGTAGGAGTCTTTTTCGGAGCACTTGGGCTTTCCAAATGGCGTCATCAGTGGGTAAGTTGTACAAAAAAACACCCTCCTTGAAAACCACATTGTAATATTTTCTGAGTTAAAGTCTTTGAACATAAACCTGGGAAGAGGTCAGCCAAGCGTTGAAAGCGAAGATTAATCTCACTAGTCAGAGTGGAGGCTCACTGAGTATCATAGAGAGGCAGTTTGACGAGGCGCTGTGCGAGAGAGGAAGGGAATTAACCTGAGGCACAAAACACAGTAATAATGGATTCAGGTAAACACGATAAAATGCAAACAGAGCAGGGAAAAGGTGTGTGGGAGAAATGAGGCACAGCCGGGACCATGGCATAATGCTAACATAACTGATTCCCGGCTGAGCACAGCCTCCAACAATTGGTTTGAAGTATTTTGCTAAAACTTTACTTTAACGTACCATATGAAGCATTTATGGGCACAATAAAACATTTCACATTTTGAAAAACACTAAGTAAGTGTTTATTATCCTACAGTATTAGTTAAAAATATATATTTTCTCCCACTAAACTGAATTTAACTTTATTGTCTTATCTTTTTTTTAAACCAGCCTTTACTTCTGGGTGCCCATAAAAAGGATTGATACTTGGGGATTAATACGAAAGTAAAGACTTATATTTGCTTAGAGAATAGTTTCTTATGAACCAACCAGTTATTAAATGCTAATAAATGCTAACAGGGGAGTACATATCGTTGGTGGTATCAGGTAAACGCTTGTCCATGTTTGTGATTGGTCGAATGCTCCAAATACCACCCCTTTCATGTGAACGCGCACCTAACTAGATAGGGCACGGCTGGCTTGAGCGATCCACTTGATAACCCGTGTCGTAGTACCGTTTAGCGAGAGCGCGTGTGTTTTGGATTAGGCCAACCGGCTAACTCAAACATATCCATGTTAGGTTGAACCAGCTTCGTAGTACAGGCCCCTGGACAACACTAGAGGGTACACAAAGAAAATCCAGAATAACAGGACAGGACAGGAAACCAGGTACTGTGACAGGCTGAACCACATCAGGGAAAGGTTGATAACAAACTGACAGGGAACACTAGGGAAAACGGACATATACACACACAAGACTAATCACGAAGACAAGACACAGCTGGAGGAGGCAGTAAAACACCCAAGGGCAGCAGGTGATCTCCATCAGACAATCACACACAGGTGGAGAGAATCAGCACAAAGCAATTACAAAGGCAAAAAAAGAAAGCCTAAAGCACAATTACATTTTAAACTATAACAAGAAACATTAAACACAAAAACCAAGATCAAAGCTAGCATGGAATAACACCAATGTCACAGAAACATATTAAAGAGGTTGCCAAACAAAAAGGAACTTCAGGGCATTATTGGCCAATTGATACAGCTGTCAAAATAGATGCCATACTTTATAACCAATACAGGCGTAATGATGACTAGTGCGACACGTTTTACCAGTCTATGGTTTTACCTCATTACCCCCATCCAGGCTGGAACTGTATCGAGCTTCTGGGAAGTTTGAGCTCCTCGATCGCATCCTGCCCAAACTGCTTGCCACCAACCACAGAGTGCTGCTGTTCTGCCAAATGACCACTCTCATGACCATCATGGAGGACTACTTCAGCTACCGCAACTTCCAGTATTTACGTCTCGACGGTAAGCTCTCACCTCTAGTTATGTTTCTAAACTCTGTCATCATCAAATCTACAATGTATAAATATCGATAATAGGTATTAGAAATGTCCTGATATGTCTACCAATTAATCCATACATATCAGCCAAAACAGAAAGATTTAAAGGTGGGCGTTTTGCAAACTGTTTCAGGGGAGGCTCATTCTATCGAAGTGAACAAATATGATATAAGTTATGAAAAGAAGACCAAATAAAAATGCTTGAAGGTGTGTCTTATTAGGTAGAAATTCCTATTTTGAGTAGTTTTGGGTAATTTTACAGTTTTTTCCCCCACTTTCCTAGAATATATTAAGCTACATATTATCCAAAACAGAAGGTTTTAAAGGTCCCCTATTATACTATTTTTCAACAATGTATTATAGGTCTCAGATATATAAAAAACATGTCTCTGAAGTGTTTGGCTCCAAATACCAAACAGATCACCCATTGTAGCATCCCATAAACCCCTCTTTTTCAGCCCTGTTTCAAAAGTGCTGATTCTGTGTTTGTAGCTTTAAATGCAAACGAGCCGTCGCTGGCTACGCGCCTCTGTGAAATGTTTGGTTTAAAATACCACAATGGTGCTCTAGGAGGAGATTCAGGTGATAAGGTGGGGGGGGGGGTGGTTACCTTGGTTGGTTATTGGCTAATCGTTGCACAAGCCAAAAAAACCTTGTGACATCACAAAGTGGCCAAAATCGGATCAGCTAGGTTTCGGACAGGTTTTATGTTGATGGATCAGGACAAAAAGTGAGAGAAGCTTTTTTCCTGAAACTTGCGAAATCTCTTAACACAGAGGGGAAACATGTTCATGTAAGAAAGACAGGAAAAAATACTTTGCATAATAGGTGACCTTTAAAGGTGGACGCTTCGCAAACAGTTTCAGGGGAGACTCATTCAATCAAAGTGAAAAAATATGACATAAGTTATCAAAAGAAGACGAAATAGAAAGGCTTGAAGGTGTGTCTTATTAGGTAGAAGTTCCTATTTCGAGTAGTTTTAGGTAATTTTACTGTTTCTCCGCCCATTTTCCCAGAGTATAATAAGCTAACAAATGCTTTAGGACAAACGTCTTTTATGTATCAGTGTTGGAAGGCCTCCAGTCTCTGACTTTGGAAAGCCCTTGGCTTAAATAAAGCAAAATCCAATGGTTCCTCTCCTGCATTCTATTGAGTATTGTCCCCCTCAGCCTTTTTTTGTCTGTTTCAAGTGTTCTTATGCCTTGTGTCTGGCACACCGATTTCATAAGAAGCTTTCTAGTCAAGTCAATTTGATTTACACAGCCCAGTCTCACACATTTGCCTCAAGGGGCTTTATATAGTACACCCTCTCCTTAGAGACCCTCATTTTGAGTAGGTAACCTCTTGCAAGTGGAAGACACATGAGAAAGAGCCGAGTCAGATACATATGTATTCAATATGGTAGGTAAACATAGTTATGGGCCTTGGAATTGGCAGATACCTTATAGGACTAGAATCATCTATGCCCTAAACACCATTTGGATGATCTTTATGAACTTTAGGATATATTTGCAAGAGATGAAATTCATAAAAAGCGAAGGATATGCTCCTCTGAAAACTGTTATATTATGAATCATGTCTATGTCTATTATTGCTTACAATTTCAGTGGAAGTAAGGACGATGAGGGTTTATCATCTGGGTCGACAACACAAATGATCTTTACCATAATGCATCATCACACACCAGACAAATACTAGAGAATTAAAAAGCTCTTTCCAACTTCCAAAGACAAACATGATCATTATCTGAGATTAAGTCCGATCTTGTGTTAGTACTTTACTTCTTTGTTCCCTTTATGTATTTAGTGTGTTAAAAAGATAAATTCCTCATTTGTAATTAAAATGTACGCGGACTAAAATAATAATACGCAATATTCTCATTAAGACTCTGATCACATTATGTTTGCTGAGAATAATACCCCACACACTTTGCATTTTAAACAAAAGGAAATCCTTTAAGCCACTAAGTCTGGAATCAGAGACCTGAGTTCCCTGAGGAGATTAATTTTTGAGCAGTTTTTGAAACATGACAAAATGTGCAATGTGATCTCTCTCCTCATTTCCCCTTGACTGCTGTGTGCGAGTGACGATTGAGGCATTTGCCTTCGCAGTTAAAAGAAGCACATGGCAAACAATAAGAAAGAGCTTGTCTCGTACTTGTATGGTCTTCAGTTTCAAGGGAGCAGGGACCTGTTCCAAAGAAATCTGTGATGAACATGCGGCCTCACACATCCATACTCACCGTTTAGAATGTTATGTGTGATTGGTGAATTCATTCTGGATTTTGAAAGAAAGTAAAAGTCACTCAGCAGAGACTGGCTGGGAATGAAACACAGACTGTTAGTGCCTTCAGGCTCACTAGGCTGATGTGATTAACTAGAAAACTGCATATTTTCTTTGCAGGCAGCCACACAATTGGTCCTTTTTATTCAAAAGTGATCTATTATGCTAATGTTCTGGTTTGTATTTTTCTTGTGTTTCTCTACTGGGACTTGTTTACATGCTTTAATGCTGAAAAAAAGCTCTTTATTGTTCTCATACTGCCTGTGCTGCAGCACCTCTTTTCACCCTCTGTCTGAAACCAGAGCCCAGTGTGCTGTGATTGGTTAGCTGGTCCGCTCTGTTGTGATTGGTCAACCGCTTAGAAATGTCCCGGCCCTTAGCCTATCCAGACGATGTTTTGGAAGACTAGCCAATGGAAGCGCGAGGTTACTTAGTGATGTCACACGCAACAAAGGAGTCCAATCGATGCAGGAACTCAGGTCTCTGATTCCAGACTTAGTGACTTAAACGATTTCCTTTTGTTTAAAAGTATGGGGTATTATGCTCAGCAAACATAACGTGATGAGAATCCTAATGAGAATATTGCCTGTAATAGGCTTGAACTTTGTGATTTTAGCCTTCACAGACCATTTACATGGACAAAAAAATAGAAGAAAAGGCACAAAAGATAAATTGAGAAGAGTGATATTTCCATATATTTCAGATTTTCAAGCCAGTCTTGGTGCTATATAAATACTCAGTGATGCAAACTTGTCACCTTTCGGCGAAATTCACCTTTTTGAATCCAAAATAAGTCGTTTGTGTGATTCATGTAGATCTGNGTTGAGCTAACGAGCACTGTAGAGATCAAAGGCTTCATTGTTCTGAATGATATCTGTTACAGTTCTTCCACAAAACGTTCACATGTAAGAGGTTTATCTCTCATTCAGAACAATGAAGCCTTTGATCTCTACAGTGCTCGTTAGCTCAACTATAAACACCTATGTAATGGAACACGATGAGGTCATCACTCCAACTGACATGCTCAGAGCAGCAGACTTCAGATAGCTGTGTGCTAACAGTCCAGCCGTGAAGACATCTACGGGACAGTTTTCAGATTTCTTCAAATGCCGTTGCCATGGTAACACAATGCTCGCCTTGAAACACGGTTTTCTCATAACTTCAGTGAAAAAACTCCAAACAGCCTAGAACTTCACAGGTTTGGTAACGATGCAGCCATCAACGCATCTAAGCGTAGTATGGGGTGTCATCAAATATCACTGCCATGGCGACGGACCACTCGCCATGAAACACGATGTGGCTGTATGTCCCATCGACACGGTCCAATCGTCCCCCAATCTTCACTTGTATATCACCGATCCATGCCTCAACAGCTCTACGCCAATTCTAAGATCCCACCATATGCCGTTTCCATGGAAACGCATCCCTCGCCATAAAACATGATGTCGCTATAACTCCTATGAAAATGATGTTCAAAAAGTGCTCAAACTTCACAAGTGTGCTAACAGTCCAGCCGTGAAGACATCTACGGGACAGTTTTGAGATTTTTTCAAATGCTGTTGCCATGGCGACAGATCATTCGCCATCAAGTTAGTTCAGAAGTTTGCAGTTCAAATATTCTGCTGCTTTTCCAAGCCTTTTTACTTTCTTTTCTTCTCTCATCACACATTCAAGCCCCCAGTGTTCATGTATAATTTCAATCGAAATTCTTCACTTTCTTCTTACACATTACATTTCAGCATAGCAGTTTAGCGTCAGCCTTTCAGCATAAAGCATTCCCACTAGCAATTTCTTCAGGTATTGCATTCTCTAGTTTTAATTATAATTTTGTCAATTATTACTCTCTTTTTGTCCAATCCCCCAGACGCACGCACGCACACACACTGTTTTTCTTTTCTTTTTTTGTCTCCATGTATATTTTGCTATTTGTCTTGTATACTTGTAAATGCTCCTCATTAAAAAAAATAATAATAATTAAAATACTCTGCATCAGAGACCAAAGCCATGACACCCCTGGGGTGTCTTAAGACCGGGCCCAAGGGTGCTGCAAACTTTATCATTGTTTACTGTTTTTAAGAATGTTTTACAGACATTTGTAGGCAACATTTACATACGTTTAATGTTTCCAAACATATCACAACAGAAACAAAAACCAATAACAATCTAACTCACTTTGTTAGGAACTGTTTAATATTCACTTACGCTTAAGCTAATGCCATGACAACACATGATAGCCTGTTGTCATAGTAACTAAACACACTTTCTTGCTTGGGAGTTTCTCAGGATCTCCACAATCACAAAAAATGTTGACCATCAGGAAAAGTGTTGGAAAATAGGACAGTGTAAACACAGCTAAGGGAAATGCTGACACATCTCAGCCCTCAGCACCGCCTGACAGGAGTGTAGCAGAGAACAGACACAAAACAACTATCAGACTCATCACTACAGCTAATGGCTGAACGGGCGGTCTTTATGGTGCCGTGTGTTCCCAATATCATATGTTTGATGTGGCTCTGTCATCCCTGGGAATTTTTCTCCCACACACACCCTGCCTGAATCACCTCTATTGGACTCCTTTTTTTACTTCAGTTAGTGATATCATTATTCTATTGGCTTCTATTGGCTAGCCCTCCAACACATTGCACATGATAGGCTAAAGGGCAAGACGCTTCCGACATATCTCTAAGCGGTTGACCAATCACAACAGAGCCGGCCAGCTAACCAATCAGAGCAGACTGGGCTCTGGTTTCAGACAGAGGGTGAAAAGAGGTACTGCAGTACAGGCAGTATGAGAAAAATAAAGAGCTTTTTGAACATTAAAGCCAAGTAAATCACAGTAGAGGCACAAAACACAAATATGAACCTGAAGATAAGCATAACATGTCCTCTTTCAACTGCATGCACCCTTTTGTTTGTTTCAATTGGTTGTCCTTAAATATAAGCCCATTTTAAAATGTGAAGAAAATGTAAAAAAACATTAGCATATGAGTGTGGGTGTGGTCTCAATTTAAGACTTGACCTTAAAAATCCAAGGAGATTTGGACGGCCTTGAATTTAAACACGAATAACTTGTGACTTCATTGGACCTACATTTTGACCTGGAAATATTTCAAACCTTCCCCCAAGCTCAAATATTAAAACAAGTGTTTTTTGTGTGTCACAAATCAGCACATTTCTCTTAATTTTCAAATCAACTTTTTAATCAAAATGTGTTGGTCAACATTTTTAGAGAGCATATTATGACTTACTTGACACTGAAATGAAGGAAATTTCAGCATTGACTTTGGACTTGAGTGTAAAGGCTTGAGGAGTAATTGTGAGGTGCAAAAGAATGGCAATTCAAACTTTTTTAATGTATTTGTATATTTTACTTGAATTTGATACAAAATACGATATATTGTATGATGAAAGTGTCTGAAGTTGATGAGACCCATCAGGGTGGTATATTAGTAGCTCAGGGTGCCATGAAAACATATTTCCTTTGAATGGGGTGCTTTTTTTTTCTGGTGCAGTTATTGTGTCTCACAGAAGTAGACCTTTGGGGTAGTGCTTAAACCATAAATTGTTCAACATGTTATTCTGTCATTAACAAACCAATAAAATTGCCAGCTTCTCCATTTTGTATTACTCGATATTGAATATGTTGAGTGTGTTGACTGATGTAGCAATTTCTCAAATATCTCTCTGGAGTCTTATAACTTGTAATTAGCATTTCTTTCAAGATAACTTTCAATCGACACCCTTTTAGAGTTGTGGGTTGTTTTGAAGCTCACCAAGGATCCAATTCTTCTCATTATGGCCTTTCACATAAGTTATATTAGAGTATAAAGCACATACTGAGATAATAAAACGTTTCATTTCATAAAATGATTAAAAGAAGAGAAAATCACACCCCGGGAAAATGTATGTAATCGGACCTGAAGCCTTAAGGTAATAATTAGTTTTTGTTATAATGATATAAACACTGTAAATGTTTGCACAGATCGATTATTTCCTATTTCTAAGTCTTCATCTGGTTGTGTGGTTCCTTTTATATCCTGTAAGCCTGTTCTTTACCTCAGTGCTTTACACCTACTCGTTGGCCTTTGGACTTGAATAATAAGAAGCCGAGCACTATCCAGGGTATTTGTATGAATTAAGAAATGATGAAATGCTGAAATAGCCTCAGCCTTAAGCGAAGAGGGTGGCAATAACCGAACAGCAGATAATAAATGCGAGTTAAGCTGACAGAAATGAGAAGGGTGCATGCATAGCAATATCGTTATCTGTAATTTAACGGTGAAAACGGTTATTGGGCTGTGGGAGATTGAAATGTTAGGTACCTTTGAAACTGGGTTATTTAAGGAGAGAGCTTCAGTGGCAGTGACGGCCCTCGCTCTCCCAGCAGGAGCCACTGGGGAGGGAACCTGAGGGCAGCTATCGATCCAGGCATCTGCTCTGCATGTGGGCAGCGAGCCTCTAGTGCCATAAACTCCTTTATTTCCCTCTAACCTTCGTGAAATGGTTTTATGGCAGAAGGAGGCAGAACATCTCCAGAGTTTTCGCGGAGGTCAGAGCTGCGTCCATCTCCCTGGTGCTGTAAATGGCTTACTGCCAAGCTGAGAGAAAAGAGCTGGATGTTGCTGTTATAGATTTTTCTGTCATATCTTTCTCAACAGTCCCTCAAAGGGCAGCAACATCTGCCAGGGCAACATCTGCCAGGAACTCAACGGGATCAAAAAAGGTCACCAGGGACAGATGTTGTCCCTTTTATACCTGACCATTAACAGTAAATTAGCTTTGGCTAAAATTTGCTAGCTAGACATTTGAAAATAAATTAAACCTTACAATTTAAATTAGACAAGAAGGCCATTTAATTATTTAAATGTGAACTTTTCTGAAACACCTGGACACTGTAGTTTTGAGCTGACCTCTCTCAAATAGCAGTGTAAAGTGATTTTTAGAAGGGACTATCTTGAGCCGCGAATACAAGTGTGATGCCCTAAAAGTATGTTCGTATATCCAGCAGTGGGACCGTGACTGGGGTATTTAAAAATGAAACTGCAGTGCCCATGTTGATTGTAATGAATAAATCCCACCCAACCATCGCCCCCCTCTGCAGCATCATTTCCCAAGTCCTCCTGGGGGATCCCGAGGCGGTCCCAAGCCAGATGTGTTGTATAATCTCTCCAGCGTGTTACGAGTCCACCCCGGGGTCTCCTAATGAATAAATTGCATTCCTAAAATGTGTTTTATCATATGACTACACCATGTTCTTTTCCATGTTTGTCAAGCAAAGAGAACTACTAAACATATATTTTTGGGGGGGAAATTTGCCACACGAGCACAGTGTATCTGTTTGTACCTCTGTGCAAGGGAGGAAAACTACATGAAATAACTGAGGCGACTCACGAGGAGGAACTAAATTAATAATGAAGATGCCACAACAGAGATCTCTTTCTTCATCACACACACACACACACACACACACACACCACACCCACGCCCACGCGCGCGCACGCGCGCACACACACACACACACACACACACACACACACACACACACACACACACACACACACACACACACACACACACACACACACACACACACACACCAACTCCTTCTGCACCCTGCATATGAATCCTCTTGTTGGTAATTATTATGCTTTGCTGTTTCCACACAAGGGCAAGAATGCATTTCATGTGTCCTTCAGCAGCTTATTGTGCCAGTTTCAGCACAAATGTGTCCCATGCATGCATTGCCGCTGAGAGGCTTGAGTGATAGCTGTAGGCGCTCTGATAGCCACACTGCACACACACATCGGCTAAGAGCAATTTAATGCCTGTTAATAAGAGCGGTGCGGAGCCCACAATAGAGTTGATTGTATTTCCTCTGAAACGGTGGTCCTGTATGCTGCATGTGGGCCTTGTGCGTGCCTTTAAATGCACTCATGCATTACAAGGGCTTGACCCAGATCACAGATAGACATAATAACGCATGACAGGTTGTCCTTTTGAAAGCCCTGTGCCCTAAAAGGCAGACTGGCCATTCACAGTCTCCATTTCTAATACCCTTGTGAATAAAGGAGCAGTCTGCTACCAACGTCAGAGTTTCCCTTTCAATATCACCGTGTGTTCATCTGAATCTTTTATTACCACATGTACTATGAACTCTAACTGGTTGTTCCGACATTTCTTAGAAGCTATATGATACATTACTTTTGTGAAATATTTAAACAATGTTTGTTGTTGCATCAAATGGAGGTATTCTATTTGTGTTGTGCATCATGTTATACATATTATCCTCAAATTCAGAATGTCTGTAATGCTTTAAGATGTCACTACACCAAAATAATGAACAATAACATTATGTTTGTGCTATAGGCCATGTAGAAATATATTTTTTAAATCCTATCAGTCAAAAGTATCTTTTACTTTGTTTATTGTGTGTCTTGTCTTTTGATAAATGGATCGCCGTTGGGGCATGAGACAAAGTGAAAACGGACAGAAACAGAAATGATTTAATGTTGGATAATGTACTTTATATTATCATACGTGTTTTATTAACATGGTATCAATATTTCATTTTTGTTTAATTTGTCAGACACAGTTGTTGGCAATGCCACCCCTAGTCAGCAACTTAAAGATCCCTACTGTAATTAGAAGCAAACGTACATAAGTGTGGGCAGAGTTCAAGAGATCATTTATGAAAATGTCTTCCGATTGAGCATCCTCATGAGTGCCGGAGACCTGGTGCCAAGCCAAGATCCCATTACAGTTGCAAGAAGAGCTAAAATTACTCCGAAGATGTGCTCACATGCCAGGACGTCAATTTAAGTACAGTTTCCATGGCATCTGTGACTATATCCAGATTATATGTATTCATTATACATGGGGACGTGTGAGCACAACATTAAAGATGCATTGGAACAGCTTATCCCAAAGACTTTAAAGGTGCTCCTCACCAAACAGACAATACAACTGTATTATTAAACAATCTTATGTTTGGAAGTGTACCACACATTCCTCTACTTTGGGTTATTCAGAGCTGATTTATCCACTGAGTGGTGTCATCTGAAGGGCATATAGGAGGGAAAGTGACAGTCTCTCCCGGTAGAGCATTAATATTGTATAGTTCATGAACCAACAGAGTGAATGGAAATCCGAAAATCTGTCTGATTCTTAGTCAACAGGATTTTGTGCAGTTATTAATGTTGAGGGTTTCTGGAGGAGAAAGAGGGGCAGGAACAGCAGGCCTGCAGAGCAGCCGATACTGTAGGCTGGACTTCTCCTAAAACTCTCTGGAGGTACAGTGAGCATGCTGGGTAAAGAAAAGTGTTCTGGGAAAAGATAAATCATTCAAAATGCAGCTCTGTGAAATTCTGAATGCCAACGGTGGTTTTTAGAGATCAGTTCACTGTAACTTAAAGCAGCATGATTCTGTATTTTGGGTTTATCACCCCTACAGTTTCAGATTGCAGTCCACTTTTACACCGCTGTTGCCATTAAAGCCGCTGTTAAGTTAGATGTGCATTTGTTGTGATGAGATTAACATGTCGACACTTTAGCTAACACAGCCACACTTCAAACAACCAAAAACAGTGTGTTGCCATGCACACGCTGTTTTTGGTTTTGAAATAAATGGTTTTCAAAGCAATAACTTTGTCGTTATTGGAGAGTGCAAGCGCCTAGTTAATCACGGTTTAGCAATCCCTCTGTGATATTGAGTGGCAATCATCACAGCAACACAACCCAGTCTCATGGCATTTCGTGTTCACCAACACGATTTTTAATCTATTGATTCGTGTTCACCAACACGATTTTCCCCTTTTTTTCGTGTTGCACAGCACGATTTTAAAAGCAATGTATTTCTACTGGTAATGTGAGGGAGTTCCTTTTCATATGGCCCACATTGGCGCTAACCATCAAATCACGGGACCCCTGAATCACGGGACCCCATCGGATTCGTGAGTCCCCAGTGTTCGCGGGCCCCATGATTCGCGGGACCCCCCATGATTGCGGGCCCCGTGATTCACCACCGTTTATTGAACCCATACTTTCGCCGTTAACTTTTTCAGAAAGGCCCTGGTCGCTGACTATTCCTTCACATGCATGGCCGGCAAACCGGTGTTTGCTTATGAAATGAGTCCCACTCCCGAACGAACCATCGTGTACAGGAAAGGGCTCAGTGAACCGAAGTTTCTTCCGCTCTATCCTTTACAGTTAAGAGTTCGCGACTCCGCGCCTCTCTTCCTCCTTACCACCACCTTAGCTGATGTCATCGTCCTCATACTTCCAGCACTTGTCACTCATCTTGTCTAGTATCAGCTCGGCTGTTTCTTACAGTTGCCGCCACCACTTACCCTCCCCGCCCGCCACCTAGAACGAGCGTCTTTCCTCAGTAGTTGGCGGCAAGACGGTCGTGTTCCGGAGACCAAACACAACCCTAAGTCATAATCTCGCTTCTCGCCATCTGCCTCGAATGATAGATAACCACACGTCCGCCGAGTAGGCTTTAAAGGGCTTCGTCTCCTATTTGAGGAGCCGAGACGCGCTCTTTTCTGTCTCCACAACCGCACACTCGCACTACTTACTCACTTTACGCACGACAGGACCTAAGACATGGTTTGAACAGTTCAGGTGACTCTGTATTAAATTGTAAACACCCTATAAACCCGATCATATTTATATTGCTAACTAACTAACTAAAAGTACTAAGGCATGACATTAAGCATTTGACAAGAAATTCGATCCGGTATGTGACTTCAGATAAACCCTAATGCACAAGACCTTAACCATGGTAATAATAACTGGTTTTTTACATGACTTATAATTAGACAAAGAATGAAAGGATTCCTTGTAAAACATTGATAAACTGATTTTATTGTAAGTGAAATCCCTCTCACCATGGAAACACGCAAGGATTAAGGCGACCCGTGGATTGTGGAAAAAAACGGTTACGACTGAACCCACTCAACCATGCTATAGGTGGTGGTCTTCACGCCATTGCGAAATGTCGATTTTTAACTAAATCCACTTTGACCTAATAATAGCATACCTCGTATTAAAAACAAAGAGGAACTTGAGGGGTGACGGAGTTTAGGGTCTTCTAAACACCCTGATTAAGATTCACTGTCTTTACGAAACCTAAAACCGATTTCTTGTGGATCGACGATTAACGACGATTGAAAACTGAGAGAACGACGAGTGCAGATCGACAATGAGCAATGCGGTACGCGGCCAGACCCCTGACAAGTCGTTATCCCCAGCCCCACCTCAAGTGTGACGATCGTACACTCAAAACAAAAAGACTATAAGTATCGTATACTAATATGAGTAATACATACATCTATCCATAGTTCTTTACACGTCTTATGACTGTCAAATTACCACCTCCAGTTTGGGTACAAGCTCTGACAACATTGACACCGACACTACGGCTGGACAGTACTGGGGTTGCTAAGAAGTAAGTAACCGTAATGGTGGTATCAAAACAATACTATAAGTTATTGGAAACTTTTTAGAACTTTAGAACTTTCCCTACACGTTTTATCGGTAATATGTCAGGAATTAATTGATAATCATCTCTTATTGCTCATTACTTATATGAAATACTGAGCAAAGGTAAGTTACAGTTGAACGTCTAATGACAAATCAGAAGAGTTCGTGCGTTTGATAGTTTATAGTAGAGGATAACAACCGTGAGACCGTTATGTCCAATTGAGGACTTATACACCCTCATTCTTATGTTTTCATGGTTTACTCGGACAGGTAACACCCATCTATAATTTGTTACGACGCGTAATACCTGTGTTCGGCTGAAGAAGGTGGGTAAATATTTGAATTATACTAGAGTAATGTAACTAGTTGTGTGTTACGAGCAAATTAGTGACCGGTGAGATTAACTACCCTTTTGTTGCTTTTGCTAGTCGGATCTGCTGAGGATACGCTTGTGTAAAACCGCTTTGTGTTATCGGTCGTATCATTGCATGTTCAAGACCCCCCGGGCAAAGCTGCGTGTTTATAGGGCAAACCCGCTATCAGCCCGGCACCAAACAAGGTAAAGTTTTGTCGACAACTGCGAGCGCATTTGAGAGCCGCGTGACCGGTCGAGGGTGTTGGTAGCGTTAGAGTACGCGAACTTTCTAATAGTGTCCCTGACATCAGCATTGTATCAACCCCTAATACGGCAATCACATCAGACAGAAGCCGTATGATGTGTTGAGAGCGCCGGAGTGCGAGACAAAGGCCAATAAGGGAAAATAAAACTTTAAGCAAAGGACGCCGGTGGTTTTTTCGGTCTCTAGTATGAGCCTTAATTTGTTGCATTTGGATGTTTACGCGTTCCTAGTAACACACAAGTAACCCAGCTCGATTTTATTTGGCACTACAAGTAAAACTTTTCTTAGTTGGTTGTAATCTTCGGCGTTCTTTTCTAAATTTATGTCTCAAAGTCATTACAGACTCCGGGAGACTCCGGGGTAAATAAAAGGAGTAGGGGCTGCCTTTCGTTTTCAGTCTTTAATATCGCTAAATTTATTTTCCGTAGTAACACCGAACATAATAGCTCATTTCTTTGTACAAAAATACTTGGTCGTGCGAAGGCTCAGAAGGTGCTGACGGCGCTGGCCTTCTTTTTCTGCACGAC
>NW_011333040.1:22798436-22854024 GCF_000735185.1 Notothenia coriiceps | reverse complement strand
AGTGTGGGTAGGTGAGCCTCCCTGAAGAACATAAGCGAAGAGCATTATTATTGCTGTTATTATTATATTATTATTATTGTGTGTTGTTGCTGATATCAGTGGATATTCAAGTTTGCATGTTCAAATGGTCCAGTAATGAGAAATGTATGTTAAGATGCTTTGTTTTCGGATGTCTGCCTTTCGCCATTTGAAATTACTTCAGGGACGTGTTTCTCTCGCTCTTCGTCTCTTGTGTGTTGGTTTGAAGTCTATCGTGCTGACGTGACCGATTTGATTGGCTGAGTAGCGTCACCTCCTTGAAAACATTAAGACAATAACGTTTTTAAAACTTTTAATTTTTAGTTTTAAATGATTGATACAAATCCAGCTAAACTGTGGACTAGTTCCTTGCACCCCTAATAATGAACCTGAATGGTCTCCCAACCATATTGCATCAGTAACGTGCACTTGTTTTTTATTATGAACAAGATTCGCAGAGGACGCTGGTAGCGTCGGAAATATGAGGTGTTGTTCAGTTTGTGTGTTTGTGAAACAAATGCGTGTCCGTGCATGAAAAATATACACACCACCCAATTATCAATGCATGTTTCAATTCACTACCCTGGAAGTTAATACAGTTGTTAAACGTTGGAACCAGCCTTTGACAGCGTTCTTCCTTGCATGTCAGTCGCCTACACCTTCTTACAGAGGACAGTGGCACATCTAGCGTGCAGCATCGACCCGTATATTTCCCGCACGGCGCGTGTTCCAAAGACATATATTCTTTTTAACATTTTTCAACATGTGGATACAATGCTTAATATGCCCCGGCAACACACTTGAGCGTCAACTTTGCCTCCCTTATTACACTCACCCTACTTTAGAGTGGGAACAATGAGTCTGCGTCTTTGAATGCACACCAGGAATACCAACGTCAGATCATCCTCTGGACTGCAGCCTCTACCGCACTTGCTTTGATCAAAGTCAATGCGAAACCTGCACTTCCACACAGGTAGGTGGAGGGGAAGGGAGTGAGTCACTTTTGAGCGCAGCCTTTTGGCGAGGTGGGGAACTCACTGTCCACGACAGGCCACAGGTGGGCAAGGGTCACTTTACTCGGTCTTTTCTTGTTCTTATTGTGTCTCACGGCTGCGCCTTCCCCTGAAGCTCCTCCGGCGCCACCCCAGGGAGGCGCGCCTCACACTTTGAAACGCTGCTTCTAGGCACATTGATCTATACATGGATAACTAACAAAAACCTCTATTTTGGTCTTGCAACAGAAACAAATACCTGAAATACGTAAACAGTAGAGAAGAGCATGTTAATCTATCTCTCTCTCTGTGTTAAGAAATACATACAGCAGGCCTAAAAAACCATCTCAATGTCCTGAAATCTTAAACATAAAACACAAATATAAGTACAAGGAATACAATAAATGAGTAGAACACTCAAATTAGACACTAGACTCAAATGGGTCATATGAACAGTCTCTCAAAGTAATAATGATATACAGAGGTCCAATAGGCATGCTAACATCTCTCTCTGTCTCGGTCTCTCTGTCTCTCTCTCTCTGTTAAGAAACACATAAAAACAAGCAGGCTAAGAAATCACTATCCCCTGATATAATGCTGCAAAACACAATTCAATATATTTAGGCGGGTCCCTACCATATTCTCAAGCAGGCCTCCAAATGTTCATCAGTTAAGGTGGAACGGTATTTCGACTTCACTACCTTCATTTGGGAGAAGGCTGGCTTGCATAAATAAGTCGAGCCGAAGAGTGAGTTCAGTGAGGTGGCACATTTTCTGACGTTTGGATACTTTTCAACTGAATAAGTTCCAAAGCTGTCCGGCATGGGCACGCGACTTCAACTGAATGTCGGCCTGCAGCGACAACATCTCATCCTCCAGCACAGACGGGTTCAGGTGAAACACTGCTCGGATGTTTTGGGCCAGCGAATCAATATCATGGTCTTCACTAAACGGATAGCACATGAATGTGGCGATTGGATCGGGAAGCGTTTTTCGAAGTCAGATGTAATGTTATTGACTTGCTCTGTCTAGCGCACACTTTCAAGGAGCGCACTGTCCTTCCCTTGCTTCTCCAGCTCAGAGGCGATGTTTTGGAAGTTGGCCAAATCTTTGCGCTGCAGCTTTGAACACAGCAGATGCAGTCTTCGTTTGAAGGCATTAACTGAGCTGATCATGTCAACCACAGTTCTGTCTTTCCCTTGTAGCTCCAAGTTCATCTCATTTAACATGTGTGTTATGTCTGTTAAAAACGCCAGATTTAACAGCCACTCCTCGTCATCTAGACCAGTGTCTACTATTTCTGTTTTGTTTGTGTAATCCCGAAACAAGGCGTCTGCTGCTTCTACGAAGGCTTCTTTCACCATCTCCATCTTGAAATGACTTGTAGCGTGACTCACTCGTAGAGATGCTTCAGTGGCTGCCTTTGTGGTGGATGTCGGCTTTAAGATAAGTGACTGCTGTCCAGCTAATTGTGATTTAAGTTCCCTCACCTTTCTCTCTCTCAACTCGCTACTCGGAGGGAAGTCGCTATCATATCCCTTGTGAACACTCCGATAATGCCTCTCCACGTTACCTTTCTTTGGCAGAGCGACGCTTGCTTTACAAATAATGCAAATAACCTTTGAATGTGACATCACAAAAAAATATTCTTCCTCCCATTCTGGGTGGAAGTGGTATGTTTTTAGCTTTTTGCTCGGTCCCGCACTAATTTTGTTGTTTGTCTCTTGTTTGCCTCTTAATTTGAGTTTTCCCGGCACTTGACTGATTTTGTATCGCTTTGCATTCTGGGTTAACAGACTGGAAAGCGATAGGTCGCTTTTTCTGTCAATCAAGTAAACTCCTGAATTAAGTGGCAGGGAGGCCAAGGGAGGAGGGATCGTTTATTTTAACGGAACTGGATTTTCTTTTTTATGAAGGACTCACGATCTACCAGCATTGCGGTCGACTGCGGTCGACGTACTGGGCACCTCTGAGCTAAGCTATATTTGCTTCTGTGACAGCTTACCTCACTGGTCCCCTGTGTACAGCAGAGCCACCTACCGTCTGTGAAACCTCCTCCTGACTGCAGAACATCTCTCATTATATGTGTTATTATGTTTTTTATCTGATTATCTAATCATATGCACCGTCCGCTAGAGTCTGTTGATATGATCTCCTGATTAACAGAAGCATGAAAATAACCTGATGATACTCCATGGTGGGGGCTACGGTAGAAATGGCCGGGATTTGCGTTTTTACCCGCTTAATGTCTGACCAATTGTTGAACAGCACTTCTGTGCACATTACTTTTGTTTAGTTTATAGTCCGTTTGAGTTTTGCGCCTGTGAACGCAAACCGAACCTTCTGAAAAATGAATCAATGTAACAAACTGTCGTCTGGTGCGAACCAAAGAAACGGGCTAATATGTGTGAATGCGACCTACATTTTATTTCTACAGCCATTACAAGCCTCTTGCATACTGGAAAAAGCTTACGAAATAATTCACAGAGTACTATATTTGGTATAAAATGCCAGATAAGTGTAATATTATTCATTAAGATTTTGTGTGTAAGCTTAAATAATTTCAAAAAACAGCTAGTGAGCATAATTCACATTGTCAGATGCTAGCGTTAGCTGTAGCTTCTAGCTAATTAACATTACAGCCTGTCTCTTTGAGCCTCCCTCCCAAAAAAGTGTTTGGTATCTCTGCCATGTCATGCCAAGGAATGACTAGTGGTGAACTGTATGGGTCATGGAGACTACGTCCGTGTTTTATAAAATGTTAACAAGAATTTTTTTAATCACACAAATGGCACCAAAAGACAACTCTTGTCTTTGAAATAAATTTCTCAAGTGACATGTATTTATCTTCAGTCTTGTAATGAGGTAGAAGTGTGATAGCAACCTGATGGTTACAATTTCTGTTGCTCCAGGTGGGGACATTTTGACAGGAACACAGTGCAGCGATTATAAAACAGTTTCAAAATTGATTCAGTGATCTCCAGAGAGGACATTTAGAAATTATAATTCATTTCTTGTAAGCCACTGGCTGTGCCAAAACAACCAAGCTTTGAAAGGCTATAAACAGAGCCGGGCAGCGCAGCACCGAGGGAGTGGAGAAAAAGTTCAGCGGGCCCAGCCAGCATCCCAATATTTCACTGTTTTATCTAACCACAGAGCTGTGAATCATGAGGAAATCTTCTCGCCAAGTGACTGGATAGACCTCCATGAACTACGCCAAAGACTCCCACAACCAAAGGCATTCCTTCCTTTCCCACTTCTCTCCTTGGCGTGTACAGCTAATTATCATCAGGCCCAATGGTGGTCATGAGGGGGAAAGTGTTCGTGCAGAAAATGGCTACCACACTTTTCAGTGGGTCGCGCTTTCCACGCTTTGTGCTCAATGAACGAGAGTGTGGGAGATCGCAGGGTCCACTGGAGGGAAGGAAGGCTTCGTGCATTGCATGAAAGTCACTGAAGCATAATCAGTCATCCCGCAAAGTACAGGAACATGCCCACTGTTAAGTTGTTTACATATCCTGATAATGACTCCGGAGTAGGTAGTAAGAGCAAATCAATGCACGGAGAGGGAGAGATTTAGGGTGCTGCAGCCTCTGATGTAGCCCAGGCTGACAGAACATACCCGTATGATGGATTAGTGCAGCTGGCAAATTACATCTCTCTAATTATGCTTTTCAAAGTGCGTTACGATGTATCACTGTTTGCTTTAATCTCGGCTAAACACAGGGCTGATGCTTTATCGAGAAAAAAAGAAAAGTGCTTCAGCTCAATTCTTGGGAATTCATTTTTAATTTGTAGAATTAGAGGTATTTGAAGATTATTTTATTTTATCAGAAGCTTTTTTGTACATCTGGACTTCGTAACATTGTTTTTCGTTGACCCGTCCAAAACAAACAAAACAGTAATTATTACGTAATCTGTATGTTGTTAACATCCATCACCGTTGAGGGATTTTGGGTCAAAGTTGAAACAGGAAGTGGTTCCTGCTTCAGCTTGACACGCTGTACCGGTTAGACTTCAGTATGACTCAAACTAATTTATATTAACACAATGTCATCCAAACACTTCAAATGTGTTTATAACTAAAGACCTGCTCAGAAGCGGGGCTAAAACCTGCAATCACAGTTGATGATTTTGAATTGCACATTCGGGGATACAGCACACACTTTCAGTCACTCCTTGATGGCATTCATGGCGTTGCACTTGGTTGTTCACATGAAAACTGACGGAATGGGGTTTTTGTTAGAATGAAAAAAGAGCCGCACCTCAATATCTGATAGACATACAGCCAGAGGTGGAAATAGTAGTCAGATTTTGTACTTAAGTAAAAGTACAAATACCAGAGAGTGGGAATACTATGTTACAAGTAAAAGTCCTGCATTCAAAATCGAACTCAAGTAAAAGTACAAAAATATTAGCATAAAAATATACTTAGAGTACCAAAAGTAAACGTATTAATTATGCAGATTGGTCCATTTCAGAATAATATATTATATGTTTTGATGATAATTATTGTTGCATTAAGTGTTATCAAAGCTAGTAAAGGTGCAACTAGTTTTAATGCCTTTATTTACTGCTGTGTCATTTTGGAATATAATCCAGATTCAACTAAAGTCTTGTATACATTTTGATTATGATAAAAACATGAATCCAAATCTGGAAATTATCTAAAGAAATGAAATAAATGTAGTGGAGTAAAAGTACAATATTTACCTCTGGATTGTACAGGAGTAGAAGTACAAAGTAGCATAACATGGAAATACTCATGTAAAGTACAAGTACGTCAACATTGTAATTAAATACACTACTTGAGTCAATGTACTTAGTTACTTTACACCACTGCATACACCTAATCCACACTGTAACTGGTTAGATTCTGGCTTTTGTTGGGTGTCATATACAACTCCTCCTATACTGCGCAATAAATTCAATTATACACATGAAGATGGTAAATGGACTGCAATTATGTAGCACTTTTCCAGTCTTTGCACCTACTCAATGTGCTTCAACATCAGCAGTCACACAGTGACAGATGCTCAAGGAGATACTTCATTCACATACTGTTGGCCATCTTGCCCAAGGATATCGACTTGTTGACTGAATGGGCTAGGAATCAAACTATTTAATTGTTTAACGACTTCTTAGCCCCACAGCCACAGCTTGATAGAGAAATCTAAACCCTGAAGAACTTCTCACAGCCAAACAGCTGACTTGAACCCTAGGATAACAGCTTCAAGATGAAGAAAAACTACAGATTACAACTTTGTATATAATTATGTGTGGTCCTCAGTACAACATCTGGCCACTTGTTAAAAAATCAGGCAAAGGCCCTTTCGGAGAAATCGTGACAACAGCAGCAGCTCTGAATCCCATTATTTTAAACGGCATTGTTTCTTATGTCTGAAAGGGCTTTAACAGGGCAACAAGTTAAGGGGTCTGACAATCACACAGGTTGTAACCCAAATTCAGTGCAAACCCTCTCGGTAGGTATTTAATTGTAGAAAAGAGTAACAAGTCAGTTTTGTTATTTTTGCAGCAATATTTAATTAAAATGTGCCTATATTAGCGTTTGCAACTATTAGCTCTTGAGTTATTCAGTGACGAAGTATTTCTTTAGGCCAACTTACAAAAATACTGTTTAACCAGTTTAGCCCTAAGCCTGTTTTTCAGGTCTCAGGCTCGAAAATGACATTCCCAGAACAAATGACCATATCTTCCCTTCTAAAAGGGTTACATTAATAATATTTTTTCTCAAAGAAATGATAAACTTGTGAGTTGGATGTAGAAAAGTCAGAATCAATATAGATGTTTTTTATTTTAAAGAAAATTCCGATTGAACATAGTAAAAAACTTTAAATTATAAAAAAAAAATGAAATGGGGGTTTTACCGTTTCTCTGGAAACCATTGGTCGATTTTGGTGATTGACATCTCTTTCTGACCGTTAGAGCCAATAGAATAGAAGGGGAATCTCCCCACACACACACATGGTAAAACAAAAAGGTGGGTGCTTCGCGGACGCAGCTTTGCATGAGAGTGAAGCTATAGAGCTATAGCTCTCGCTCTGACATCTGCAAACCGAAAAGCGGGTTTATTGCTCATGGATTATCAGAAATCATTTCAAAGGGACACAGACACATTGGATTAACCTATGGATTAACCTTCAGCAGCGTTTTTATCGTTTTAATGCCATTGAAGACCACTTTTGACCAGACAACAACACAGGTGAGCCATGTTAGCGTTTTTAGCTACCGAGCGCCATATATTTTGATGTCTGTTCTTGTTAGTACCTCCGGAAATTCGTATAATTGAGTGATTATGAGGGAACCCCTCGATTCTGTGTCACCTCACGATGTGAAACGATGTGTTGGATGTGCAGCAAAGATAAATAATAAGGTTTTGTGAGTGAATTTCGGTGCTGTTGGTGAATCATCTGTTAGCATTTTTTGCTCGTTGCTAATTCAGAGGCTCAGCGTTAGCATTGTGGGGTTTTTTGAAAAGAAAAATTAAAAAGATGAGTTTCTTCCCGTTACATTGATATAAAACATTCATAGTTTATTAAATGAACATGCCCTCAGACACTGTTTCCTGCAAGATGTTGCGGCAGTACCCCGGTACCGGGGTCTCTCGGGCTTAACAGGTTGAAGGTCACCTATTATGCAAAATCCACCGAGGAAATCGATCCAAAGAGCCCTTCCGTAGACACGGGGGCTCCCAGGAGATCAACAGAGAGAAAATAGAAAAAGGATAAACTCCATGTCTCCTTAGAAATCCTTCATGCTTGCCTTTCCGACTACCAGACGGCAGTCAAAGCAGCCAAAACAGAGCATATTTATCTGTTAATCTCCAAAAACAGCCATAAACCTCAGGTTATTTTTAATGTCCTCAACTCGATCATTAATCCCTGTGATGTTTCTCCAATTGGGCCATCGACTACTCTCTGTGATACATTTCTTACATTTTTTATCGAAAAAATATCTGCGCTTAGGCTAGCCCACACCATTGCTACCCCAGATTCTGCTCCTTTTCTGTGCCATGCTGTCCTCGACCACTTTGAGCCTGTATCCCTCTCTTCTCTCTCGGATGTAGTCTAGGGCGGTGGTGGCGAAGTTGATAGGGACTTGGCTTGGCAACTGGAAGGTCAACAGTTCAAGTCCCAGCAAGACCAAGTGCTACCGAGGTGTCCCTGAGCAAGGCACCGTTCCCTACACTGCTCCCCGGGCGCCGTACAATACGGGCAGCCACCACTGCTTCCTAAACACTGAATCGGTCAAAAATGCCAGAGAACCAATTTCCCCACAGGGATTAATAAAACGTTAATGAAGGGAGGAGAGAAAGTGAAAAGGAGTAAGAACAGCGAAAACCTGCGGACAGAACAACTCGCAACTCGCTAAGACAAAGCGAGGCCGCCCCTCGCATCCTTAGACGATGATTTTTGAATCAGTTGGAGCAAGTGTTTTATTTGCTTATATAACACATCTCTCTAGCTCATGATGTATTCCCAGGCGCCTTGCAAACATGCCGTGGGGGTTGCAGCCACTAAACTTAAGAAAGAAAAGATCCCGACCCTGCCATCCTCTCGCCAATGTTTAGCCGCACTCTCGCGAGCGTTTGTATCTAAAAGTCGCTGGAGCGAGTATCTAATGTCCAGCGTACAGTCGTTCTTGGAAGCCACACATGTGCATCCACTATAAAGTTTCAAGTCTGGCTTTCAAACCCATAGCACAGCATCTGAAAGCAGCCGCTTTAAGAGTTATTAATTATCTTGCTCTTAGCCGCCGACGTCAGGTAGCCAGCTTGTCCTTGGTCGCTGTTAGATCTGACAGCTGCCTTTGACATGCTGGACTCGCTATTATAGCCATACTGTTGTCCCAGCTTGACATACGCAGGCCATCCCAAGGGCTCGGCCTTGCATGGTTTCAGGTGCCTAACTGACAAGACCAGCAGGCCTCTCAGTGCAGTTGGGTGCTCTTCTCCTCTGCTTAAAGCCCTCTTACTCATGTGGGGTTCCCAAGGCTCGCCCATCCTTTCTTCTACTGTACATACGGCCCTAGGTTTAATTCTCACAAAAATAAATCCCTCTTCACTTTGTTGCGAGCTTACGGACCGTACAGACGTCTATCTGCCTACTCAATAGCAAAGGTCAACTCACGAGAGCAGATTGATGGACTGTGCTTAACATGAGATTTTATAACCACTTCTGTCCAGTTGAATGGTTAGTGACTTCGATGCGCTTTTAAATTTGATTAAGGCAGGTCATGCACCGTAGTCAAGACCTGCTTTTTTTAAATACGACTAATTGCCAAGACCAAAGTCGTTTTTTAATCTTTTTAAAGACCTAGAATGGGTTATCTAACGCCTTTGTTACTCGAGAGGATTATTGCAACGCTCTGTATGTGGGTATGGACCAGGCCTCAATTAGTACGCCTGCAGCTAAGTCCAGCAACTCAGCTACACGATCTTCTCACTGCCATAAAAAATGCGTAGACCACATAAACCCCCCAAATTCTGCCCTCATAACTGGTTCCCATTCTTCCGGTCTTTCAGAATAGAGATTTTAAACTCCTTTATTTATGTTTCAAAAGCACAAATGAGCTGGCCTCCGGCCTATATACTATATAGACCCGCCAGGGCCGCCCCTCCCTACAGGCCATCACGCGCTGCAATGGGCCCCCGCCTTGCTTAGGCGGCCCCAGACCCAGAGGGACTCATCACACCAAATCTGTTGTTGCCAGTTTCCGCACAGTTCTCCGCGCACCCCCCGCTGACCGCGAGAGGTGACAATGGAGGCCGTCTGTAATCTCCGACACCGTTGCGAATGAATCGACATCTAACCAATCACGGCTTTGATAGGCTCACGAGTGAGGAGGGCAAGAGATGTCCCGTGGAAATACCACGTTTCTCCGTCCGGCCGCAAGCACGAGGAAAAAAACATCATATATACATTTGAAGAAACTAGAGGAATCAACACTCCGAAGCCCGCTGGTTATTGTATGAGTCAAATGCACACTTGCGANGGATCCCTCTCCCAGGACGGACAGACGTGCAATAGATGCCGTGTGTAAATTGAAAAGATAATACATTTGCAACATAGGTAGACCAAATGTTTGGAAATTCATGTGAATTTCCAAACATTTGGTCTACCTATGTTGCAAATGTATTATCTTTTCAATTTACACACGGCATCTATTGCACGTCTGTCCGTCCTGGGAGAGGGATCCCTCCTCTGTTGCTCTCCCTGAGGTTTCTCCCATTTTTCCCTTTAAACTGTGAGTTTTCTCTGGAAGTTTTTCCTTGTACGATGTGAGGGTCAAAGGACAGAGGGTGTCGTATTGTCATACTGATATTCTGTACAAACTGTGAAGTCCACTGAGACAAATGTAACATTTGTGATATTGGGCTATATAAATAAACATTGATTGATTGATTGATTGATTGATTGATTGGTTGGTTGATTGATTGATTGATTTCTGCATTAAAGCAGTTTAACGTATCTTTAATATTACTGAAGAACCTCAGAGAAAGATCTTGCAGGTAATACAGTTTTTTACCATGGTGTACTTATTGGTTTTTGGTTATTTGTTCATGTGAGCAGTATACAAGTATACTCTTTTTCCATTTTTCTTTCCACCTTTGCTGCTGCAATGACGTAAATGTTCCCGCTGCAGGACGAATTAAGGAATTCACATTCTGAAATATACCCTTTATCCTCTGGAGCCAAACAGCAGGACGATGTAAATATCTCTAAGCCATGTTGCTCAGTTTGACACAGCATGTCACACACTGGTATTAAAACAAAGCACAGACATGCTGTGAAGCCGGGGGGGTTCCGTGTATATTTACCTTCTTGTCTTTCTCTGAGCCATCAGTGAGGAGGATGCCTCTCTGCATGTGGCGGTACAAAACCTTCTGTATGGCAGACATGTCGCATTTGACGACATACTCCACCTGTGTTGAATGACAATAATAAAGAATGCTTCAGTGAAACAGTGGTGCCTTCTCAGTGGCAAAGATATTTGGAAGTAATTGAAAACAAGAAAAAAAGGCACATTATATACATTTACAACTGGTACGACCTCTAAAGGTCAAATTAATTGTATTTAAATTGTTAGATTATTAAATTATTTAAAGGCTTTTTTAAGAAACTGGTTCTATTTTCCAACAGTAATTGATGTAGTTCTTCTTAACGTCAGCTATCTGTGATGCCAAAGGCAATGCTGGATACTTTTGTCTGTCCAATTCTCTGCCCTTTATAATTCTCTTCAAAGAAAGTACACTTTGATTGGTTTTGCTGCTGCTCAAAGTTCAGTTCTTTAAGTTCAAATGAAGTTCTTAATGTCATACGCTCAGTGGAGCAGTCTTTGCCAATACAATTCTTAGATTGCAGGCTGCCTCCAACAGCGCTCTTACAGATTTGTTTAACAAAGTATCACACAAATTCATTTGGAATTGAGAAGTTCCTACATGAAACTGCTTCCAACAAGGTCCGTCAATAATATAACTTAAATATTACATAATTTGAGGATAAGTAACTGGGTCATGATTTCTAAAAATACATTTCTATTTCTGCTAGAACGTAGTTTTGGCGACAGAAGCACAAGCTGAGTGCCTTCAACTCTTCAATTTTAGATTTGCAGTGCTACTGGTAGGAGAAGAATATTAATTTTTGGGGTAAATTTTCCCTTTAAGATGCTTCTGGAAAACAGCACATCTTACCTGGAATAAACTATCTATATGAAAGCAATTAGGGCAAACATTGTAACGTAGGGTCCCTTATGGTCCTTGTGGCTCAAATTGCGTGCGTCATACACCATAACCACCCTGGGCTGACAGACCACCGAAGTGCAGCCCAAAGTATGTGAGAAGGTTTACTGTTTTAACCATTATTCAGATGGATATGAATTGTCTGGAATTACAGGAAAACAAAGGCAGCCGAATAGCGTTGGATGGGTAAATGTGCATTAATGTAATGCCAGACAAATGCAGACCCACTATTTTAATATGAATGAATGTTATGTTGACTGAAGCAGTTTGAGCATGAATCATTTGCTTCTTGTATTAAGAAACCAGGGCCGCCAGTGGACAAATACGGAAGCAGGATTTCGTTCAAAATATCAATATCAATGACACTCAAGTGGTATGGATTTAACCATTTGGTAGGTCGTATGTTTTATTAGATCAAATTACGTTAAACTGTAATCTCACCTTCTCTGGCAGCTGGGACTCCACCTCTTTCTTCAGTCTGCGAAGCAGGAAGGGGCGGAGCACCTTGTGCAAACGTCGGATAATCAGGATGGTCTCCTCCTCATTTAGGTCGACCTAGAGAAGACAGAATGAAAAATGACAGAACATTACAGCATGCTGTGTTTTATAAACTGGGCAGCAGGATTCAGAATCACATTAACACTAAATTAAAACCCCAGGACCACCTGATATACAAAGAAGACAATTGTTTCTCACTCACTTTTTTGGTTCTGCTCCATATTCACAATATATCTTCATAAAACACCTTTCTTTTCATTTTTTTTCCTTGTTCTTTTTGTCATGTCACACAATGTATTAAGTCATGTCTTATATCACCTGGTAAGTCTTGATTTACTAAATACAAAAGCTTTCAAAAGATGTACCCATTGATGTTTAGTACAGGTATTATACAACCCATGTTTTATAGGCAATAAGGCTAAGTACTCCCGGGGAGGCAGAACATATTTTTTAACCTGTGCAAGCTGCTTTCCTGATGGGAAATTACATATTTTTTAGATTTGATTAGATTAGATTCAACTTTATTGGCATAGTACACCGAAATGCAGTTTGCATAAGGTTAAAATGTATGCACATATTGATTACAATATCACAGTTGTTGCAATTGTGAGGAAAGATACAGACACTTTTATATGAATATGAAATAAATGTAGAAATATAAAATAATGATTTAGAAAGAAAGGTGCAGGGTTAGAGGGATGGGTGCGTAGTAATCAGCAGCGAACCGCTTCGACACGTGTATTTCGGTTTATTCACGGCATTCTTTTTGTTATTCTACACTATTATTGTTTTATAGTTATTTGTTAATGTATACAACCCAATTTCAATTCTTTGAAATTGAAAAGGATATCGCATTGTGTGTGTTACTTTCGTTGCAGTTGTATATGTCTTAAGTGTAATTTGGCTTGGCTTCCTATTTTGTATGGACATGCTTTTATTTTGAAGGAGAGTTATCGCTGTTGACAGGAAGTTGTTGTTGCTATGGAAACAACGTGAGGAGATTAATGGAGAAAAAGTAATATCTACATATAAAGACGGAGAAAGTAAACGATAACGTTTATGGTTAAGTGTTAGCACCCCCCGAAGAGACACAAGCTCTTACGTTGATATTGGAGATTGCAATAAATAAAATAAAAACGAATATCCGAATAACGAAATTGAAACCTGAATAGTACTCCAACAAACGAATATTCGGGTACAGCCCTAGAGCATACATAAAAGTAAAACAACAATTCAACTTTGTGATATGTGAGTCTTGTACTAGGAATAAACCCCGGACATACGAAATTAGTGCATTTGCAGAAAATCTATATGACCCACATCCACCTTCAGATGTTAATCTTACAGCAAATGGAACAGAGTTAAGAAAGCAGGCAGTATTTTGTCGTACGTACCCTCTCTCCTGTCATGGCGAATGGGGCGTTGAACCACTGCTCGAAGGTGTTGCAGCTCTTGAAGATGGTGGGCAGCAGGAAGTTGAGCAGGGCCCACAGCTCGGGCAACTTGTTCTGCAGGGGGGTGCCGGTGAGGAGGAGGCGGCGCGGGGCCACATAGTGAGTGTTCAACACCTGGGTCAGCTTACAGTGGTGGTTCTTCATCCGGTGACCCTCATCCACAATCATGTACTTCCAACGAATCTGTATGAGGGAGGGGAGTTATAATACCCTTATCTTTACACTTTGAAACAGTGAAATATTTTCAATTAAAACACTATTGATCGCAAAGTTTGATTTTCTGCAACGACTACCTTAGGGTGCAACACTGCTGCATACAAATCAGAAGTGTCTCCTTCCCGATCTCATTTCATATGGTATTAAAAAGGTTTAAACCAAAACTTTTTAGATAGACGGACAGACAATCATACTTTTATTTCAAATTGAAAAATGACTTTGTCACAACAGCATTTTGAATCTACAAGAATTACAAAGAAAATTAAAACATTTAAAAAAAATACAAAAAAAATAAAGATAGACATTTAACATTTTAGAATAAAAAGATATATATATATATATATATATACACATGCTCTAAGACCTATATTCAGAGGAGTATCTCACATTATAGAATACACAGAATAAATTAGAATATTCTCTAATATACCAATCTACAAAGTGTACTATATACATTAAAAGATGATGTACTGTTGCTTGAAATTAAGAGTAAAAAAGGGATTTAAGCAAATAAAAACAGCAAATGTTATGCTTAGAATGAATTATTTCAGATACTTACCACCAAAGTTTATTAGACTAACGGCAGTTTTATAAAATGTACCGGTAGTACAAATACAAAGCTTTCTGAATTCAAAAACTGAAAATGCTCCTGAAATAAAGTCATTCAAAGGTCTACTCAGTTGCCAATATTGACTGCTGAAATAAGTGTGTGTATAAGTGAGTGTGTGTAACATCTTTGTCTATGTAAACAGCTTATCTCGCATAATACTCAGCCAATCAGCCTTAGATTTGTGCCTTAGCTTTAAATTAGCTAATTTATCACTGTATGATCAAAATAAACAAGAAACAAAACAACTTTATTGCCTATTTCACACTGTCATTGTCTGCTGACCATAAAACCACACACACAGCTGAATACGCAACCTGTTGTTGTTCTATCAACTCGGTAATTAAGTGGTAAGTTGGTGGTGGTTTGTTCCTCCCTAGTTTGAATAAAATTTGTTTCACAGGTTTATTAAGGGAAATGTGTGTGAAGAGTTCATTTATGGACATTTTCTAAGTTTAGAGAGGCTAAAACAGCTGATCTCCCTGCTGAAACTACACAGCACCACCATTAGTTACAGTGCTTTTCATATACTATACCTTATACCTATAAATAAACATTTCGCTTTTGGGATGGTTAACATTCAATGTAGGACGGTTAAATGTTTGTAGGGGCTGTTTTGCCACTAAGGTTAGATACAGATTTCTTCTGCTGTGTTAGACCCAAACAACACTCACTCTTGATTTAGGTACTTGCTCTGTTATCACCATGTCCTTGAATTCAGCAGTAAAGTGACTTTCAAAGTATTTCTGGCACTTTCCTGATGAAGTGTCAATCATTTAACCACAGATAAGAAAAGCTGTAGAGAAAACGTTTTAATAAATGTATATAAAAGAAGATATATCTGTAATTGGTGTGGGACAGTGTGGGTTTGCATTAGTACGAAGGGCGAAAATGGCAGATAGAATGCAGGCGAGAAATTGTAGAGATGAAAAAAGCTTTGATCTGCTTCACCTTGGCCAGTATGTTCTTGTCCTTGATGATGTATTCATAAGTGGTCAGCAAGACGTTGAACTTCCCACTGCGAAGTTGAGGCACAAGCCCACGGCGCAACACAGGGGTCCCCTACCACGGGATAGACACAAAGAAAGTTTAGACAAAAGCAATCAAATGGGGGAAAAAGGAAAAGTCACATAAAAAACTGACTTTTACCTTGTAAGCAACCTTAACCACAGAGGGGGACCACTTGTCAAGTTCATACACCCAGTTAGACAAAGTCCTGGGGGAAGAAAAAAATAAATCACCACACAATTTTACACTGAAGCAAGTGGTCTTCATTAAAGAGCCAGAACATGTAATGTGATCACACATTAAAAAGGGGAATCATTCAAATGTAATCAAGGTTAAGACATCATTTGCTGGATAATCTTTAAAAGAAAAGAAAATCCCTTGAAGTGCAAAATATTTCAAAAGGGTCAAATAGATGCCGCTCACAATGTGAGTGGACTTTGTTTTACATTCAGCCCCCCCAGGCAGACCAATCTCTCTCCTCATTAACTTCAATTTCCCAACACACAACTACGAGTGAAAGAGGCCGAGTTTAAGGCTTTCCTCCACATCAGTTCCTTGTGCACATTAAAGAAGCACATTTAACACAAAGGCTGAGCTCAAGCCTCTGCTGTGCACAGTTTGACTACAAACAGCAACCCCTCAGTAATGATTAAAAAAAGGGTGGTGTGCAAAAAGAAAAAAGTGTTCGTTCTAATCCTAGCAGTAAATTATCATGAAAAAATAAGTACTAATGAGGGGAAATGTTTAAAGAGGCTGAACATAACCCAGGAGCATTAACCCAATTACATGATGTTTTTTGGGGGGAGTGGGGTTGAAACAAGCGTAAGCCTGGTCCACCTTAGAGAGGTGGTCCCCTGCTGATCCAAGCTGTTTGAGTTGGTTTGTATTTGATTCATTTAAATGGATTAATTGTGGGAAAACAGCAGGAGGGAATCAAACCTTTTCCCATTTAAATGAATGCTTGAAGGGATTCCAATATCTGTATTTAAAACAAAAGAAGGTGGGGAATAGCTAAATGAAAGGATAGCTGCAAGAACAATATTGACCTAACTTTGTGATGAAGTGTATAGGTTGGAACAATTTAACGGGTCCTTAGTTTTGCAATTTGTTTTAGCTAGAGGGTTTGCTTAAGTTTTGTGAGCACAAATAAGCAGAAAACCTCCAAACTTGTCCAATCCAAAGATTGTAGTTGACATATTCGTAGATTCATCTTCTTATTACAGACACATGCATTTCCTAACATTTGGACTACCTATGCTGTAAAATGTATTATCTCTTCGATTTACACACGGCATCTATTGCACGTCTGTCCGTCCTGGGAGAGGGATCCCTCCTCTGTTGCTCTCCCTGAGGTTTCTCCCATTTTTCCCTTTAAACTGTGGGTCTTAAAGGTACCCTATTGGGCCTTTTGGGGTTTTCCCTTTGCTGTAGTGCAGCGGTATTCAATAAAATGTCCTCCCATCAAAGGTCCAAACACTATGTCCGTCAAATAAATTAAAACACAGTATATTCCCTTACCATACAAATGTTCCAAGTACGATACTCTTAACATACAATAAATTGTGGCACTTGAAACCAATATAAATGAAATTAGTCCTATAGCTAGTACCTTCCTTTTGTGTATTAGAAAAAATCGCAAATACACCAGAACCTGGTTATTATCCGATACAGCTGTAGACTCATCAATGGCTAAGGATATGCATTCCATTACATTATATTGCGTTTAGCTGACGCTTTTATCCAAAGCGACTTACAATAAGTACATTCGACCAACAAGATACAAACTTGAAGAAAACAGAATCATAGTACATCAGGTTTCATAGAGCTAAAACATTTCAAGTGCTACTCAACTGGCTTTAGATAAGCCAGTCCTTTATTAGTATATAAGTGCTTTGTTAATAATTCTATCGCTCAAAGTGGAGTCGAAAGAGATGAGTTTTCAGTCTGCGCCTGAAGATGTGACAGCTATCTGCTGTCCTGATTTCAATGGGGAGCTCATTCCACCATTTTGGAGCCAGGATAGCAAACCCACGTGTTTTTGCTGATGGGAACTTGGGTCCCCCTCGCAGTGCGGGTGTAGCGAGCCATTTGGCCGATGCAGAGCGGAGTGCACGTGCTGGGGTGTACAGTTTAACCATGTCCTGGATGTAGGAAGGGCCATGGACTGTTTGCCGGAGCGCATAAAGCAGACCATTCACGCGATAGCGGATGCCATCGTGCTCGCGGACGGATTAAAACAATTAAACCTAAATGGCTCGCGAATTATACTTTGGCCGTTAATATACCTGGGCGGCCCGTCCAAGTAAAGTCTGTGTGTGGGAAACCCTGCTATCTTACCAGTTCTTATGCAACTCACAAATATCTCTCTCTTCTCTCTTCGCACCAGTTATGTGCAGCCCTGAGTATAAGGCACATTGGTACTGGCTGCTGGAAGAATCAACATATATATTGATGTGTCCATTCATTCTAAGTTCTATCTTTGAAACTCCTCGATTGGACTTGATGGTTTATTTCCGCGACATAATGACATAATGATCTTACACTTTCGCTTCTATTGGCCAGTACTCCAACACATTGTACATACTGTAATAGGCTAAGGGGCGGGACGACGCGGTCAACCAATCATAACAGAGCCGGCCGGATAACCAATCAGAGCATACTGGGCTCTGGTTTCAGACAGAGGGTGAAAAGAGGTGCTGCAGCACAGGCAGTATGAGAAAAATAAAGAGCTTTTGGAACATTAAAGCATGGAGACATGTCACAGTAGAGGCACATAATACAAATTTGAACGCATAACAGGGCCCCTTTAATGTCGCTGAGCTAAGAAGTTTCTGTTCATGCTGTGCCTTTTTGAGTGAATCAGCATTCAAAGTGTTTAGAAAGAAATGTTTAACTTGCATGAGTTTTGGGTGGCTCATGTAAAATGTATTGCTCCCCACAAGGAAACATTTCAAACAAGTGGAAACTATTCCAAAAGAGTCTGTCGAGGTCATTCCTACGGAAATGGACCGGGACCAAATCATCTGTCAAGCAGCCAAGAATTAATGTACCAACTTAAGAACAGACATTATAGTAACACCAAAAAAAAGAATTCTGATCAGCAAGATACACAAATGTAAAAATAATGTAATAATTCACTAGACTACACCAGTCCAATTATTTACAAGAGAATAATAATAAGGACTCTCTTCTACTTGGAGGAAGGGTAAGTCTGAGAAACCTTCCCAGGTGGAAAATGTGCATAAAATGTTTACAACACACTGGTGTGCAATAACACTTCTTATGTGATATATGTAATATTTTATAGTTTATTTGTGTTGTTACTGCAACTCCACTACCTTGACACTACTGTTAAAGAAACATCAGTGTTATGTGCAATGTACACTTTTTATTCAATTTTGTAATGTTCTTACTGGCTGCTACTTTAGCTTATGTTCACTTACTATTTTTACCATGGATGTGTACTTATTTGAATCTATTTTATTAACATGAGTTGCCTCTATATTTACTTGTGTTCAATAATGATAGTCTACTTACTCTTTGTCTTCATATCTTAGCCCTCCCTTTAATGTAACACTGTAAATGTACCAGCTGTACGACTACTAAAGCATTTCTTATAAATATCTTCAAATATCCTCTTCCTCTCTAATAATGGTAAGTTTAAGGGTCATTTTATAATCCAATAATACTTGATTACCTCAGCGCCTATCATTTATATGATGGGATGTATCCGCAGCCCACTCATGTCTACAAAGAGAGTTGGTTCGTTTTTTTATTAACTGAAACATAGGGACATGTCCCATTAACTGAAATATAGCACTGGTGAAACTCTGGGGTTTTAGAGACTGATTGTGTTTGCAGACTCTGTAGGCAGATGAGTGTGCGGACCTGTAGTCTGAATCTAATTTGAGCACATAGGTGCATCAATCAGGGGCAGGAATCCTGATTCACCTCCTCTTCATTGAAGCCCTATCTTGTCATTTAGACTAATTAGGTTGGCTGTTTCAATTTCTAATATTTTCTGAAAGAAATTGTAAAAAATGTTGTACTGTTTCATAACACTGCAATATGAGAGCTGTGACGGAGTACTGACGAGAGAGGAACGATGATGAGGAAGGGCCCATTGATCCTCTTGTGCTCCATCAGGTAGGTGATAAGGCCAATGGTTTGGATTGTTTTGCCGAGGCCCATTTCATCAGCCAGGATGCCGTTTAGATTGTTGTTGTACAAAGACACCATCCACTCCAGCCCCTGGACCTGAAAACATACAGAGAAATAGAGGTATGCCTAAAAATATGCTTGCAGAGAAATATCATTCACGCTGCTTGATTTGAAAGTTTTATGTCTTTAAGACCAGAATACATTATTATCAGAATCAAATTCAAGACATTTCGATTGGTTTGTATTTGTACATAAACAAACACAGTACGGAAAATAAGCTGTAAAAAAGGAGCCAAAAAAGGACAAGCTATAGAACTTTTTTAAAATACTAAAACATTTAAAAAATAAAGAGGTATGTTTACAAGCAATATAAATAAACAAAACACTAAATTAAAGTATAAAAAGAGAAGGTAAAGAACCTTGTTAAACACAGGCATGACAATCTGAATACTAAAATGACTCAGATGGGTCATATGCAAATGCCCTCTTGTTAAATCTCTCCTGTTAGCTGTGACAGCTGTAAAAATAGTGTAGCAACTAAAACATATCTTTGTTATTGATAAACCTGCTGATTATTTTCAGTTTAAATTGTTTAGTCATGATCAGAAAATAATGACTAGTGCCTATTTGCTAGTTTCCAAAGCTGAGGGTGGTCTCTTTAAATAGCTTTTTTGGCGACACTGTTAATCCTTACAATTGCCATACCTATATAAAAAGATATATTTATACATTTTCTTTTTCAAAATACCAAACAGATCATGCATTTTAGCCATGCCTCATTTCGCTCTATTTTGCTCTCCTCCACCCTGTCTTTGCATGCGCTGCAGCTGACCACACCCCCCTGCAAAGGAGGGGGCCGAGTTACGAGTGTCATGTTACCATGCTGTTACCATGCCACGGCAACCTCACATTCCCCTGATTGGTGGAGAGTTGGCCATATAGGCGGAGCTCCTCGTCACTGACGTCAGACTATTTTCAAATCTGTATCAGATCCGTTAAAGCCCCGTTTTTACAGATGTTGGGTATGGAGGAAAAGAGAGAGGGTTGTGTTTTCTGACACTTGGTGAGCTCCCTGACACACCGGGGACACATATCCATGTATAAAAGACGTACAAAGGTGCATTTTGCCTGATAGGTCACCTTTAAAGAAGTTTATATAATGGATGTCAGATTAAGTTTTGCAAAATGCACTTTGATCTCATCGTCTCTTTGGCATTTTATATCCCAAGTGATTCAAGCGTGGAGGCAAAATATCAACTGTTTTACCAATTATATGTCTCGCCTAGGGCGAAAAATCAGCAAAAAGACAGAACTGAGGAAAGGGAAGGGCGCGAGGGCACCGGCAGCCAGAAAGGGGAAGACAACCAATTATCCACCGCATTACCAGAAAGCCTGACAGCAGATCTAATTGCACAGAAAAAAAGGCAGATAAAGGGTAACATTTATAAGGAATAAAATACTAAATTCAGGTGTGTTACACAGACCGCTGTTCGCACCACGGGCTTTCATCGTTGTCCATAATTTTGACGGACAGGGTCGTAAAATGTCTCTTGTAATCTTTTATTACGCGTCATTTTCACTTAAATCTTTGTATGGTGGTGAAAGTAAAACATATTTAATAGCATATCACTTTTTTTTTAAATAATCGATATAAAAAGGACATGGTCCAACCTGTTAAGCCCCAAGCCTGTTTTTCAGGTCTCAGGCTCGAAAATGACACCTCCAGAACAAATTACCATAACTACACTTCTAAAAGGGGAAAATTAATAGTCTTTTTTCTCAAAGCAATGATAAACCTGTGAGTTGGATGTAGAAAGTCAGAATCAATATAGATGTTTTTTCTTTTAAATACAATTCAGATTGATATAATAAGTACCCTGTATCAAGATTGATGCAAAACAAGTAACATTTGACCTTTTTAGAGAGGTTTAGCAAAAAAAACTCCACCTCTGGGGTAGGGCTGCAACAAACGACTAATTTGATAATTGATTAATCTATCGATTAATGAAACGATTAATCGACTATTCGGACTACTATGCCTTGCACAATTTCTCAAACGCTCTTATTTAGCCATCAACTTTTAGATTTAGCTTGAGGTTGTTTTAGGCATGTGGAAACTAACAATGAAGACAATAAAGATGAATACTTGATTCAAAAATACATATATTATTAAATTAACAAAAATCATTTTGAACAAAATAACCATTGGTTTTTATTTAAATAAAATAAATAATATTTCACATCAAAAGAAACGACAGTGTTTTAACAAATCGTATTAAATAATGTGATGACAGAATTGTAAACAGAATAGCTGAAACTTTAACAAAATAAAGAGTAACTCAGTTACCTCTAATCATTAACCCATGTTTGTATAATTGAGTTAACTCCGTGTGTTGCTGCTAGCATACATAACACGTGACGTGGAAAAGTTACTCGTGGATGGGGCTACAGAGCTGCTAGAAAGACATTCGAACACGGTGCATTCCTCCGTCTGAATGTGGTGCACTTTTGCAAGATGTTTAGACAAATTGCTCGTGTTACCGCCCTTACATGCTAAACTCTTATTGCACTTTTGGCCAGGGCCGGCCCTGACCAATTTGCTGCCCTAGGCAAGATTTTAGCTGGTGCCCCCCACCCCCAAATGCAGACACTCACTATGACTCGCGCGTGCACGGTTGTGGCATGACCACCTAAACTTAAAGATATGGACACAAGATGTGTGCAACTGTATTTAGTTTCCTATCCATTTGAACATGATTTAAGTGGGACCTCACCTCCTCTAGGGGGGGACCCACGGGAAGACTTTTTTTTTAATATTGAAGTTAAAAGCATCAATCTGGTGCACTTTGAGAGCAACATTAGGAAATCTATGGATACAACTCTCAACACCCATATGAAACAGAATGGTAAACAGATTTTCTTTTTGGATATTTTACAAATCACTCCCCTTTCAAACTGTATTCTTGTTTATTAATAACAACTTTTTTGCACTGTCATATAGTATTTTATACCTGTTTTTCACCTATTCTCTTATTTTTTTAGAACTATAATGATCATATAAAGGTGTGCCTTTACCTCATTGAGCTGAGGTTATCAGAGCCGCTCAGTCTTTCAGGANCCCTCCCCTCCCTGAATCTTGCACGAACTCTTCCCGCCCTTTTGACGTCCGTGCCGACGTCACGTCCTCACCTTCGTCTTCGGCGACCTTTGTGTGTGCCGAGAATTAATTTTGCGGCCACGCGCTAGCTGCCAGAGCATGTGAGAAAACTAAACGAGAAGCATGGCTGCAAGTGGGAGTGCAACTGCCGCTGCGCCTCGGCTTGTTGACAAAAAAGACGCCAGAAGCGAAATTTGGAAGTATTTGAGCTATATCTCTGACAGTGAGGGCAAGCCTATGGACACCACGAGGCCTGTCTGTGAGAAATGTTTTAGATCCCTGCAAACCAAGGGAGCCAACACATCAAACTTGGCTAAGCACCCGCCGACCGGCATCCAGAGCTGTTTAAAGAATTTAAAGACAGACAGGTTAGCGAATGTGGTAGATAACATAATGACATCATGCTCAAGCCCATGCCCTCAAAGCTAAGTCAAACAAGTGTAATTTATTTTGTGACAAACGAACGTTTTCGTAGTTTGACGAGGCAATTAATGGCAATGATAACTGTCTAATATGGCTATCTTTTACCAATGTGGCTAACATCTGCAATATACATTTTGTCAATAATTATTTATATTACTGTCACCTCGGCTTGTTGACAAAAAAGACGCAAGAAGCGACATTTTGATGTATTTTAGCTATATCTCTGACAGTGAGGGCAAGCCTGTCACGAGGCCTGTCTGTGAGAAATGAATTAATTTTATTTAATACGAATTATTGTCATTTATTTTGTTTATTGTTCTCATTGTTTCAAAGTTTGTGTTATGGTTCTGGTGTGAAATAAAGCACAATAATTACATTTAAGACTGTTTCCCTTTTTTTAAGAAAAGTATCGAAAAAGAATCGGAATCGCAATTCTTGACTTGGTATCGGTATCGAAAGCAAAATGTTGGTATCGTGACAGCACTATTGCAGACCACTTTTTTATTATCAAGGATTCTCGCGGACCACCTCATATGCAAACCCTAAAAATAAGTACATATATAAACGTAGTGCCAGATTTCAAGATTGACGGCGAAGATTAGCTGGTTTTAGGCTCTCGTTAGCCAGTGTCTCGTAGCACAGAACCCATACTGGCAAAGGCTCATCTTCAGTGCCTATGTAGGTAAATCCCAGTTCCAAGTAGTTTGTATTTTCTCTTAATCTTCTCTTTCTTTGTTTTTTTCTGCTGAATCTGTCTTGTAGATGCCTCCGACTCACTGTCATTATCTTCATTAACAATAACGTTAACCTCTTTTCTCTTCAGAGAACCTGATGCTAGCCACCGATCCATGTTTGTGGTTTTGCACGCGCACACGTAACGATGGGTAACCAGTGGTGAAATGAAGTGTTGTCCATAATTAACGATAACAAATATCTGCGTTTTAACACTACGTTTATATACCGGTATGTACTTATTTTTACAGTTTGCATATCCGCGGACCACAGTTTGAGAACCGCTGACCTACATAAACACATAACCCTACATGATTCTTGATCATTCCATTGGAGAGCTCTTCTTTGCTCTTAATGGAGTAATGGAGGGAAGGTTGGCATTTTAGAGTAAGTCCTAATCCTGGAAATGAGTTACGAATCTATTACTTTCAGGTTCCTTTGTCTCTAAGTCAATGTTTTTTTAATGCTTGTTTTAAAAATTGTTAATTGGATGCCTGAAAAAATGGCTGTGGTTAATACAAGCTTACAAGATTTTCACGTTTTGTCCTACGATATAAAATACGTTAGTAAATACCCCTCTAGTAGTGTCTGAAGATTTGACTTTGCTTAAAAAAGGTGATTGCTAACCAGGGCCTACATGAGGCTACTAAACGTCATCACATTATTAGCCACTGTTAGCTTAGCAATGGTGAGGCAAAGTTATGAAACTTAGCTGTTTATTTCCGGCAAACAAGTATCAAAAACGTGTTTGCCACCGAGTTATTTTCTGAGATCCATATGATATGTCAGCTAATTGCTTGTATTTCATGTTTCGAAGGTGGATGGAGACGGTGAGGGCACCAGCGCTATTGGACCTGATGGAGAGGTGAGCTGCAGAGCTTTAAGTTGTTATTTGTTGCTTTGTTATTGTATTTCTTTTGACATTTTTGGTCATAAAATACTGTGTACCCGCTTGTTTGAATCTGCTATTATCTTATTCTAATAACCAGGTAAAACATGTGATGATGTAGAAGATTTTGTTGATCTGCATCTCCACTTTAACAAAGCTTTTTAAATCGAGCCCACAACTTGACTTTTTTGTTTCGCTCTTACAGCTTTCATAGCATTTTGGGCAGTAGCAGAAAACAGTTTTCATTGTGAAACTTCTGAAAAACCTTGTTTTCACAACCTGCTCAGCATTAAACAGCAGATGGACTCAGTAACACAACTAGCTGGTAGACAGGAGTGTTTAGCAGAAAAGGAGCCGGATACTCCTGTGGAAATTGGTGGTGACCAAAATTGAGCTAAAAGCTATTGAATAGTTGTCTTTTATTCATCAGATGGACATAACTCTAAATGACTACTCATGTTGTGCTGGATGTGTAAACATGCTACTGTTTAGTCACAAGTTCAACATAATAGCATAAAACAATAGTTTAAATGTCCCCCCTTAATTATAAGAAGACAGAACAGTAAGAAGGTCATTCAAACAGCATTTTGAATCTCACATTCCTACCTGATTCATTGATGGATCTCTTGAGGATATATAACTATCGCGGTAATCTCCTGGTGATATTTACTGCTCTGCTGCTTACTGAGAAGGTTATTACGGCTGCGGAAACCAAACCCGCACTTGACTTCAGCATTCTAAATGTGCTCTGGCAGAAATGAAAAGAGAAATCATATCAAATAATAATAACCCTTTCAAAGGCTGTCTGAACCCTAGTTGATGGTACTTTCAAAGAAAATCCACCTCTTGTAAATAATGCAACAAATAAACTCCATTGTTTATTCTCCCTTACAGCCTGCCTCAGATTTTAATTGAGCTACCTTTGTCTCCTGTTAGGAATAGATACGCTAAAGTTTAAAAACACTCATTAAATCCCTCAGTGGTTGAAATCCTAAATGTTGCATGCTAATGAATCATGATATCATATTAACACTCCTTGCAGCATTTCAAACAAGAATAAGTGAGTTAGGAACAGAACTGAAAACACGGGAAATGTCCAGATCAATTCATCATCACCACGGCAACTTGCTGAAATTATGAAATGCATGATTAACAAATGCCAATTTTCAATAATAACGAGCATTTATGTACATTGATTTAAGTGAGTTCAATGCTCACACGCAAGGCAACCCAGCAAATATAGACCCAGTGCCTTAAGCTAGAAGAAGAAGGGGAAGAGCGCAGAGCAAATGTTTGATAAAGACATGAGGAAAATAGATGTCTGGGGTTTTGTCAAATGGCAAAACCTTTACATTTAAAAGAGTTGCTTATTCTGATTATTGTTTTATAACTTTTAGTTCCTCTTTTCAGGGAAACAACAGGGGGCAATGTTCTCCTACTTCCTCTATTGTCGATCTGACCATCCAATATTTACATCAAGTTATAAATTGCTTATACAAAATGTTTGTTAGCATATGCATCCATGCAAACAGCAAAAGATCAGCAGCTATGAAATAAAGAGTTCACCTCCATTTGTTGAGATAATGTAGTTTATTGCTCGTATGTCTGGATGACTGAGACGTTCAATTAATTATGCTAAACCCTAACATCTTACATGCTTTAGAGAACACAAGTATGTTTTGAAAATTGAAGGGTTCTGTTAAATTTCTAAAAACATTGTTTACAACCTTGTGGTTTGTTGTTCCTGCAGCCCATGGACGAGAGCAGCCAGACGAGTGAGCTGCCGGTCAAAGTCATTCAAACGGAGACCGGGAAAGTTTTGCAGGGAACTGATGCTCCCAAATCCGGCCAGCTGGAGGCCTGGCTCGAGATGAACCCTGGGTGAGGAAGAAGCACTCTCTACTGTTGTCAACCTCTGACAAATAAAAGGGATGTTAGAAGGGATGTAAGAAATTCACTTTTGTCAGCCAATCCCCAACACCGATGTTTAGAATAACAATGTGGCAAATGCCGATACTGATCTTCTCTGGTGATCTTTCAGGGAAACAAATACATCTTTAATCAAGATATTATTATACTGCGGGCTGCTGTATAGCTCAAATGGTAGATGTGGCGTGTACTCGGGCTCGGCCCCCATGCGTAGGACCATTTGCCGTGTGTTTCCCCCTTTCATCACTGACACTTTAATAAAGGCACTGGTTGCCTATAACATTTTTTTTAAATGAACCGCCTTTCAGTTCTTCATCACACTAACTTTGAATGAGCACAAATGAGGTTCTTACATTTTAAAGTCATATATAGTATGTCAAGGATTCAACACCCTAAATAAAGTAAGAAAGCCCGTTTCCTGGCAGGTTTAGATTGCTGCTTGGTAATTCTGCCGTGTTCATTATTTTGATGTGTGCCTGACAGAAAATAAATATAGTAACTCTACTTTCTTTTTCCATTGTTTTTCCTCCTCTATATATCAGGTATGAGGTGGCCCCGCGGTCGGACAGTGAGGAGAGCAGCTCAGAGTTTGAGGAGGAGGTCAGTCACTTTCTCATTAGTGAGATCCCACAGAGGATGATGTCAGATCAGCATCACTCTGCTGCCCTGATTCAAATCATTCAAACCTTATTAATAAGCATTTCAGCCACTTCACAGTCAGAACAACTGCACACACACTGAACACACATCAACATCCACCAGGGGGCTGTAGCTGTATGCACTTCAGTAATCATCTTCAGAGCTACTTCCGTCTCTGCTGTTGTTAATATATTAAGTGTTCCCTCATGTCATGTTTTATCATACAAGGATGAAGAGGAGGGGGCCAAAGCTGAAAGAAAAGAAGAAATTGAAGAAAGGAAGATAATCGATCCTAGTGGAATTGAGGAGTTTGTCGCTGATCCCACGGATATTATTCTGTAATGTATTATGGTTACTATACATCACACTTTGTCAGATTTACTGCAGAGCACATTTTTCCTCTATCAGCTGCAAACAGAAGTCCAATCTTTAGCTTAAACATTTGTTTTTGTTTTTACCAAGTGGAATTATTAATAAATATATTAATAATAATAATATGATTTAATAAGAAGAAGCAATAACAATAATGACGAGGATGCAATTATTTGTATTCTTATTGTTATTATTAATAATTAGAATACACATTTTATATATTTATTGTGCTTTTCTAGGTATTCCAAGACACTTTACAAAAACACTTCATTCAAGTTTTATACAACAAATATGAATCAAAAATATAAACAAACAAACAAACAATAATAAAAAAGAAAACAATATGTAATTGAATCTAATTAGAGAAAATATAAATTAAAATCAAAGTAAACATTAAAAGATCGATTTTTTTTACAAAACCAATAACAGTCTTCGGATATTCCCAACGGGTGCTTAGGAGGGAAGAGGTCCAAATACTAGACACCGAGATGAGGGAAAGACACCCGCTTTCCTTTTTTTGATTCTCTTCTCTTTTACATGACACATTCAGGTCGGCCATTCAGGTGGACGATGAGTACAGTGTTCCTACCGGACAAACCAGCACCGCGTCTTACTACGGTGCCGCCCACGCTGTCATTGAGAGGGTGGAGAAGCAGTCAACGCTGCTGATCAACGGCACACTCAAACATTACCAGGTACACACACACACACACATACACACACACACACACACACACACACATATTTTGGCGTGCAACGATTATTAAAACAACATAATCGAAATAAAACGATTATTTTTTTATTTTTTGTATTAATTAATTTTTTTTGTTTTGGTTTTTCAGTTTTCAGTAATCAACTGTTAAAAACTGTTCACATGTTTTTTTTCAATAAATTGATGTTTCCAAAGTAAATAGATAATCGTTTTTAATAATCGTGATATCAATTATTGACCCAAATAATCGAGATTATGATTTTTGCCATAATCGAGCAGCGGCACATTTTTCTGGCAGAAATACGCGACGTGGACACACCTCCTAAAGTTGCATACAATCCCAAATACTCAGGTAAATCTCAAGTACTTTGATATACTTCAGTACTTCAGTAAATGTTCAGTAAGGACTCTGGTAAGAGCCGAGGGGGGGGTCTCTGTATGTACGTACATAACAACTGGTGTTATAACGGCATCATCATTGACCATCACTGCTCTCCTGACCTGAAGTTCATGTCAGTTAAATGCCGCCCGTTCTTTCTACCTAGAGAGCTAACTGTAGTGATTGTCACGGCTGTGTATACACACACACACACACACACACACACACACACACACACACACACACACACACACACACACACACACACACACACACTTTGATTTCGTTACTGCTTTTGGTTATTTTCAATTTTCAATATAAACCTGCAATTTTTTTTAAATGAGATTCTGATTGAATTGTTACCATCTTTCTGCAAAACAACTTTTTTAATAAAAGAAGTAAAGACATCCACATTTTATATTTCACTTATTACTTCGCTTTATATCAAAAAGTAATTTGTAATCTTTGCCAAAATCTTAAAGGTTCAACATTGTTAATTTTTTCAACAGAAATGATCAGAATGAAATGTAAGTTTTAGCCTCTGAAAGCTACACAGACATTGCATGGGAGTAAATACATGTAAAATAAAACAATAAACACAATAAAACTTAAACAGTATACTTATATAAATATCACCTATTTTCTTAGAACTAAACCACTAGACTCATCAGTTAGGTATTATAAAAGTGCAACTGAATTTGACATGGCAGCTGATGTGAATGTAAGAAATACTAAAATATGAATTACAGTTCAGTAAAACACATGTCATTTTTAGAGAAAGAATCACTGTAATCTTTCAGTATCATGTGCATAAACAGTAGTTAAATTATGCCACAATGTCAAACTGAGTTCAGTGTTTTTGGAAGTGTTTTTTTAATCAGTAGGGAAGCGCAAAGGCTTCTCTTGTAATTAAAACTGTGTTCAACCTCAGCAGAAGGACATTTTTGAGACTCAATCCATTCTTGAACAGTTAGTCTTTGTCTTCGCTGCCAAGAGACTCCAACACCAGACAAGTCTGATTTGTTTTGATCAGCTTGCGAGTTTAAACTTTTTTTTCCGCTCTTTTTAACTTAAACTGTTTGTTATTTGTAAGCCTAGGGCCAGCTGCTGCGAAGGCTCGGTGACCTCTATTTTTTAGCCTGGTCTTGGGCACTACCAGCAGCAGCTGGTCAGCCGACCTTAATGCTCTGGCTCGGGTGTAGTGATGGAGGAGTTCTGCTATATAGGCCGGAGCCAGCCCATTTAGTGCTTTAAAAACAAATAAAAGGAGTTTAAAATCAATTCGGAACCTAATAGGAAGCCAGTGCAATGAATAAATGCTTAATCTGCTTTCATGGTTAAAGTAGTAGAAAAATGCAGAATGTGCAGGGATGACTTATTTTTGTAGGCCGAACCATAAGTCAGCATTGCAAGGGCAATTGCATTTTTCTGACCTATTGCAGAAAATAACATCTGTTGCAAACACACGTTTCATATCAACACTATTTTGATTGAAGCTTAAGGGTCAACGCAATCGGCAGGTGTAAAAAGCTAACGCTAGGCTATAAACAGACTACCTCAAGCACAACAACCGCTAAGCTAAAGGCTGCGAATGTTTGGCATGATATCTTTAGAGGGTCTCATTTAATCACTTGTAGCATCTTGTTTTTTTAAGACTATTAAAAGCTTGAGACATTCACCAGTGGGATGTTTTCTGATGTATTGTATCTATTAAAACATTCGTAACTTTGTGTTAACCACAGACCTTTTTTTCGGGGACCCAACTAAACTTTGACTTGAACTTGACTTTGAGAAGAGGGAGCCTGGAAAGGCTAAAATGCTAGCTTATTCCCTGTTGTAGGACTCATTCCAGCACCGCTCTATTCTCACCAACAATCAGGAAGCTTCAAATTTTTAAAAACCATTCTCAAAGCAAGCTAACGTCAGCACAACATTGTCATCACCAATGATTGCCTTCTATTTTTTGTATTCCTAACACTGATTCTGTTTGATATTCCAAACTGATGGATTTTAATTTTTGTGTTTTGCGTACCGTGTCTGTTTGTTTGTTTGTCGATCTGCCACAGGCAATGGATGCAAATCAGCTTCTAGCTATCTCTGGTGTAATTACTTTTAATGCCCCTGCAAATACATAGAAAGAATAATAAAAAATGATGATACACAATTAAACAAGACTTTCAGGCACATAAAATAGTTATTTGTAGCTGTAGTTTTCCTATTCCGTTGTGAATGATGGCGGACACAATCCTTTTTCTGTGCAAAAGAAAAAAGTTAGAATTCTTGGTCGAAAGTTCCTTTGTTTTTTACGAATACCCGCCAGAGCGAGAGAGTTTTTATCTATCAATTTTCTGCTGATAGACTAATTGATCACTTATCTCATACATATATATTTTGTATGTATTTTACATGATGTATAAATACATCTGCTAAATCATCTCATTCTCTTTTAGAGACAGTTGTTCGTAACTCGTAACAATGCACCTACATTGTTTTTCAGTGAGACTTCATAATCCTGCCTCTAATGCAGTTAAATCCTTCGTTGCTGGACATTTCGAGGATGCACCAGTGTATCCTCTGCGGTCTTAAAATCCCCAAAATGCTTTGAGCACGGACCAATTTCCCAAATCTTTGGCGGAAAATTGAAGGCGGGTTCTCGCATATGACGCACACCTGCACACTTGCTACCTGTCCCATTCTTCGTTCTCCGAATGAGAGGAAGGATTCTTGCCTAGCCTCTGAAAGACCTGACTCGGAGGGACATGTCCTACCAAGGAAGCGTCCTCGACATTGAGAAACACCCAGTGAAAGTGGATGGCAGTGAAAGATGGCGTATTACAAGAGATAGGGAACTGGCAATTGGAGGCAGCTAACATTTCCTTTCTTCCAATCCTGGTAATCCTCTGATTTATGGCCTGGCAGGCTTTAAATGAGATCTTGTGGCAGCTCTTTGGGGAGCAACGTCTGCTGTTTAATAATTTGACAAATCGTCGGCTGTGAGACCAGAGGTTGAGTTAACCGGAATACTTTAATGACGAAAAAAATCTGATGGTCGTCTGTCATTTAAGCAGGTTGAAACAATGAGGGCGATCCATTGTAGCTTTAAGTAATTTATAGCACGTTAAAGACTTTGGAGCCTCCTTTCTCCTTTTCCCTCCTCTTTATGACGCAAGTGCTTGCAGGATTGGGAAATAAAAACCCATGTTCCGAGAGTGTGGGCAACTTTTGATCACTCACCTGGGAGAAATGTTCCCCGACTTCATGACTTTGTCTGAAGCGGCCCTGATTGGTAATTCCTGTCACCAGTTTGACAGCAGGCTCAGTCTTTTACATTAAATGAAACCGAGAAGTGGTTTGTCTAAGGAAATACGCAAAATCTTACTTAGTAAAATGTACTTGTTCATATTGGCCTTTGAAGCAAAATGGCTTCAGATTCTTTACTGTCAATGCAGGAATAATTATTAATTTGCTTCTTGTGTGTTAAAGAGGCCCCATCATGCTTTTTTGAGGTGTCCCCTTTCTTGTACTGCGTTATATATGTTTTTTGGTGCATATAAAAGGTCTGCAGAGGCTAAAATCCCAAAGTTCCCTCCAGAGGGAGTGTCTGGGAGAGAAACTCCCTCTGCCTGAAACTCTTCAATTGGACTCCGTTGTTTACTTCTGTAAAGCATCATCACTATGTAACATTCATGCTCTTATTTGCTAGGGCTCCAACACATTGTACGTGATAGACTAAAGGGCCACTCTAAGCAGTTGATCAAAACCGAGACGGCCAGCTAACCAATCAGAGCAGACTGGGCTCTGGTTTCAGACAGAGGGTGAAAAGAGGTGCTGCAGAACAGAACAGGTTGTTACTAATAAACAAGAATACAGTTTGAAAGGGGAGTGATTTGTAAAATATCCATAAAGAAAAAGAAAATCTGTTTACAGTTCTGTTTCATATGGGTATTGAGAGATGTATCCATAGATTTCCTAATGTTGCTCTCAAAGTGCACAAGATTGATGCTTTTAACTTCAATATTAAAANCTTGCTCACTGGCCGTGGCAATTAGCTAACCAACATGTCCCATTTTATTAAATGCCAAAACTGCTTCTGAATGAGAAGAAGACTGATTTGAGAGGCTAATCAAGATTAGCCTCTCAAATCAGTCTTCTTCTCATTCAGAAGCAGTTTTGGCATTTAATAAAATGGGACATGTTGGTTAGCTAATTGCCACGGCCAGTGAGCAAGTTAACAAGCTAGGTAAACATCAGGGCGTTAGCATAGAGCTAGCGATATCATCGAGTTAGCGTTAGCATAGAGCTAGCTAGCAGCTAGACCCTGAGTGGTAAGAACAAGAGAAGACAACGTAAAACGAATATTATTGAAAATTGTAATAACCGTTCTAAAATCAGTAGCTATCTATCTTTACCTTAGTCACTCGCGCTGACTGAACTCAATGGCGTTTTTGGAACGTTTTGGCTAACACAGCTGCAACTCATGCATCCGATTTCCCGCTTATGGTTATGGCTGCATGCAAATTACACATGACATTGCGCAATGTAATACTAGTGAGAGTCATACCAGCAAAAGCCTCCACACCAGCCTTGACACATTTCGAGTCACACCCTACGTGACGTTTATACATACTTGTCATACAAAAATGATCAGCATAAATAATTGAATATACCTGGTCCATACCTTTTTGAAATAATGTAGGCTCCCCTTCCAGACACAGGTTGTTCTCCGCCATGAGATGAAGAAAAAAGCCACACTAAAACCGGAAGTGTAATTAACTCCAACTAGAGTGCATGCAATCAACTCCCTTAAAGAACACCGGCCTTAGAGCTTTTTCAGCAATGCAAGTGTTAAAAGAACACCCAAATCAACACTTATCAACTCGAAATAATTGACACTGAAAAACCTACACTATTTCACACCACAGAATTTGCTGTGTATGGTCGTTTTTGGATGCTCTGCTATGTCCTTTACTTCCAATCACATTCTGTCTCCTTATGTTTGACCCATGCCTAGGAAGACAGACTCCAGGTCCCCAACCTACCAAATTATATGGAGATTGCACTGAATAGGGGGCCTCAGCCATGGTCTCGTATACAAAGGGACAACATATAAGGTGGAGCCATTAACGGAAGCAGATTTGTCGAGGCCAAGCACATCATGAATAAAAGATCTCAGCGGTTTATAATGAGGGTGTATTGTATTGAGCTGGCCTTGATCTTATGAAAGCCCTAAAAAAGATAAGGAAGGTCTCTAGTCCATATACCAGAACCTCATTCAGGAGATCGGTACTTCAGCTGTCACTGTGACCTCTACATATGTCACATTGAGTTGCCAGTGCAAATACATTTAGGGGTATTTGTGTGGCAATGTGTTGCTAAATGTTAATGACTGTGGCTACAGATTAAAACAGATGGAATAGGAATATAATGAGTCCTTTATCTAACACAACCTGTTTACAGTAAGCATGTGAGAGGCAGATGGGTTCATAGTCCATGTCCACACTGTGTGTACCACTCAGGTATTTTCATATCTGCTCCAATAAACACTGCAGGTGATAACTCTGCATAATTAATATAATTTAATTATAATCCATACCTCTCCACATTTTGCTCACTAACTTCTTTGTGATTGCAAGCTAAAGCAGTTTTAACACCAACAGCACAAATAGACAGTGACATAAAAAGTATGACTTCTATAGATACAATTTCAAAAATAAATGAATAAAGTAACTCCAATTATAAATTACCGGTATACATATGAAAAGATAAACACATGAAACACCACAAGAGATGCATGATGATCCTTGATGAATAACTTATAAAAGAGAAATATTTCCCTTGGAGGCAGAAGCTTCAGACAAACTGAAAACAGCCCAATATTTAGCATAAAATTGAATTTCACTAAACTGACTCATCTAACACTTACAGGAACTGACAAATATTCAGAGAAAACTTCTGGCAAAACCAAATAAGAAAAAACAAGGCAAATGTCTCTTCAATGCAATGCTTCACTAAACACCTAAGACTGGAGCAGTGTCTAGTCTGCTCTCCTCCGCCTGCTACTACTCTTTAACTGTCTCTGGACACTGGGATGTCTCTATCAAAGCTGCCCAGCCAAGATGTCTGAGGTTTCAGAATAATCCAGTTTTTCCTTTAAACTGTGGATGTAGCCCTGAGTCCTGAGTCAGAACTGCACTAAAGACTGGTTTAGTCAAAATGAAGGGCCATACCCACAACACAACACAACAATTGAGATAAACAAATTATTCTAAAAACGCATACCATCTAAAACCAGCAAGGAAGCTTTTAGTACCTGTACACCTCTTTTTTAAATTACCACATTTCCTCCATTATGAGCAAAATAAAAAACACAAACTATGTGCATGTGCACACTAATAGTTACATATGCTGTTACCAAGGCACACATTGGCTCGCTCTACCCAAACTCATTTCATGATGAGCTTGCCGCGGGCAATACTGCTCGATTTCGGCAATCATAATAACAGTCCTGGGAACCAAAGCAGGCATTAAGGGTTTTTGAGAGCTTTGTTTTTCCAAACAGGAATATCTCTGCTGAGCTCATAAAGCTGACTTGACAGGCCAAGGGAAAACTGCCAGCGTAAATTTAAGAATTGCACCATCTTAAACTTGGGTACTTGCTTCTTCTTCTTTAAACAGACATCCAACAAGATATACAGGAATCAAAATGTTCAGGCAGAAGCGGCCACAGGGCTCTTATTCCCACTGGGGTTTGGCATGGCGCACCATGGCTTGGCAAGGCTAGGTACAGAGGTGGGATCAGGACCTCACCCACTGGGAGGCCTGCGTAGAGCTAATTGCTATCCCCATGCGGCAAACCTGACCTCACGCAGCAGCACGCGCGTAGTAAGATCCAGAGGGATACTAAGACATGCAAAATGGTAAAGAGAGAAGAAAGTGAAGAAACAGAGAAAGGTAGAACATGAGGCTGTAGTCTAATTTAAATGATCATTTTCTGCCTCTGTGCTGTGTACAAAGGGCGGAAGTAGTATTTTGCTTCAATTTTAAACAATCATTTTATTTGAAGACACATACAAAGACAAATATTGTGATGATTGTTCTGAAAAAGTAAATACACCTATGCGAAATACCGGTCTCTTAAAATCAAGACAGAGTATTGTGCATGAAAATAACAATTTGTACCGTTACCTAAAGATTAATCCAAGATTGGCAAGAAATCTCTTAATCCACATTACATTTTAAGACTATTACACCCCTGATAAAGATTAGGTAAACAGGTTCCCATGCTACATGCTTTAATACATGGCTGAGAAAGGATTAGCTAAAAAGCACTCGAGAGGAAAAATCTGACCCATTGTGAATACTAAGAGCATTTAACCCCCTGTCCTCACACAGCTTGACCCTTTTCAGCACACCACTTGTCACACTGGAAAACCACTTAAATACAGCACCATGGTGTAATATATGAATATTGTCATACTAAAACTCTTTTAGGAATATTTGTTCCAAATGAATGATCATGAGTGAAACCCCTTCATTGAAGATAAAAGTGAGTACATTTCATTGATGTTTCAAATTAAACATCAATGACATGTTCTCCTATACAGTAAGCCCAGCCAAAAGATCATTAGTGGGCCAAGAAATTAATCGAATGTGGGGGTTGAAAGACCAATTCTGAATGGCATCAAGGTGAAGACCTGTTTCATCTGTGTTGTTTGATGAGAGATTGGATCTCAAAAAGACATGACAAAACTTAATGATGCGAGAAGATAACTGGACCCAAGTCAATTGTGCTGTTGATTAAAAAAAAAAAAAATCAACAAAGCCCAACTGCATCCAACAAGTTAACGTCTTGAGAGCTGGTGATTGTTTTGATCAGATAAAACAGTATTATTTCACTTTATCCTTCACTTAAACACACAATCTCAGAAAATACAGTGGAATATATTTTCCCCTGATCATCTACTTACATATATGACTGGTCAATTATAATACAAGAGATCATTTAAAATGTGCCAAAAGACACAGGGGGAATATACAGATCTATGTGCAGTGAAAAGTGGTTGTGTACAAATAGAAACATACATACTCACCTGCTCATTCAGAGAGAGTCAAAACCCCAAAGGACCCTGCATATCTATTATTCTCTACCCACGCTCCTGACTTCAGGCCTCCCACTAAGAGATGGCAGACCTTACTGTTCTAACAACAACTGAAAAGCAAAATGATCATCTCAATTCTTGCAACTTGCAAAGAAAGAGGAGCAGAGGGAGAAATAATAACAGAGAGCTGTCATTTATACCTGTTCTTCTTTTGCTCATCATGAAAACTGCGAGTCATCTTTAAAGCTCCTCGCAGACTGTGAAGGAGCTTTCGGCAAGATGCCAATTTGACTGTGATAAATATGTAGCAAACAGCATTCAAGTCATAAAATATTTCATGTTCAGAAATATCCTGCACGGCTTCTTACATTAAAAAAGGAATATATGGGTATGCGTGGAACACTTGAATGATCCAGAAGTATCATTTGCACATGGGTCCTTGTAAAAACAAAAAAAAAGATACAAAACAATATAATAAGGACCGCAGCTGCATCGAGTGACACAAATCTTAATTTCCTGTCTTAATCTGTAATGTCTATTTTAGCCTGAGTTGTTTTGTCCCTGTTCTGTAGCCCAGCTGTGTATTTCATAATAGAGGATTCCGTGAGCGTCCGTACTGTGTAATAATGAAAAACGCCCCACGCTGCAAGAGGAAATAGAAGATTTCATAATCCATCTGAGGCCTTGGCCCTGGTTGCCGGTCCATGGAGAGAGTCTCATTAAAACTTCTCATTAGCGACACACTGAGCTTCTGTAATGACTAAATGCATATACAAATCACCTCAGACATGAAAGGAGGGACAACAACAACGCACCCAGGCTGAATCCCTGTGCTGCCAAGTCCTCTGATAAAACCATTTGTACTTGGTAAATTGAACAGTATTGTGAAGAATGGATACCCCATTACATTCTGTAACTCACCTACTCAAAATACTGTGCACTAAACCTCGAGACCTAATCAACTGTTTAACCAAATATACTTTCTAAAAGGGGGACTCCAAACAATACACATTTGATCTGCATCTCTTGTGGAAAGCCGTCATAAATCAAATCAATGGGCCCTTTCATCTACTGCACTGTAAATGTGTTCTGTTCATTTGAATATATGAATTCTTAAAAGGGCTGTAATGGTCACACTTACGGTGTAATCTCAGACCCTTTCAGTGTGATGAGTGGCATGGTGTCATGATTGCTTGTGCTTGGTGCAGAGGTGGTGAGATTGTGTGGCTGAAGGCTTTTTTTGACCTGACATGCAATCATATTTTTTATTACCCGCCAGTCACATAGTAAGGACTGAAATGAGTGGGCCAAGCAGCATGCTTCTATGAGAAGGACAAATAAAAGTCAGCAAACAGTGCAGCACATAACTCCTCCTGGGAAACCTGTTTTTTAAAAGGACGTGTTAACAATATACATTTCGCCACTGTCATGTGTAGCTTTGCAGTTTAATAAAGCTATGATTTTTTAGATGTATATATTCCCAGAGGTCAGGAACATGCACCACACATCTGATGAGCAGTAACAGCAAAACAAATTGTGCAGTCCAAGCTCTGAAAGGGTAACAAACTCAGATATAAAATAAAGCCATCACACTCTGAATTGACGTGAAAAAGATAAAGAGGGCTCTATGTATGTGTTTGGACACATGTTTGCACAGCCTGCATGACTGCTTGCCTCTGCAAATGAAACTTTGTATGAACACTGTGATCAGTTCACCCCCTTGGCTGGAGTGGAGCATGGCTATGAATATCAATGTTTAATTCATCGGTAGCTGCTCCCTCTGACGGCCCACCTGACACAAAAGAGAATCAGCTTTCTGTTTGTGTCAGCGTTTACCAAGAAGCACTGCACGGCTCAAAAGAGTGCGCCCAGACTCCTTACCTCAAGGGCATTGACAGACTTTGTGTTGTCTAAGTTGTATGAAGGTGAATACACTGAATGTGTGTGGTAGTTGTCTAAGGAAACAAAATATTTCTAAGCTTACAGGTATCAGAAATCAAATATTAACATCTACATGTCATGTTTTGGCAAAATTACATGACAAGTCTCAGAACAATCTCAGATCAAACGTTAAGGCTGAGCTTTATGCTGATATAATATCGATATTGTCATTTGGGTCTAGTGATCATCTTGGATTTGGTCAATTTGGCATTTTACTGGTTTTGTAGTGATGTCATTTTTCAAACATCAAACAGTTTTTACCAAGCTTGTCTTTCTCATCATGTTCACATTACTGATGTTTATGTATCGAAAAATATCGAGGTGTAGATATGTTGTGAAACAACATTCGCCAAACCCTAGCATGTTGATTCTAAGGTATATAGGCAAGGCAAGTTTATTTATATAGCACCTTTCAACACAAGGCAATTCAAAGTGCTTTACAAAAATGAAAGACATCAAGAGCATTAAGAAACATATTATAAAAGGATATCTAGAAACACTAATTTAAAAGGAATGATATAAAATGACATTTAAAAGCACTCATTTAAAAGCAAAGATAAAAAGCAAAGATAGTCAAAAATCTTTATATGATTTTCTCCAAACTGTAGACTACCCTAATTAACATCGGATGGTATTGTATGTCATCTAACAAACACTCATTTGCAACACACAGCTATAAATGGTTCTACTCAAGCCGTGTACAGAGTTTGAAAAAGGATGATTTCTCATTGAATTTATTCAGGCAGTGAAGAATAGCATGCAGCTTTCTAGTATCAAACTAATCAGGGTTTTTATTGATCGCCTGTGTAATCATCAGCCTCTATTCATGTGTCTGCCAGTGTTACTTCAATATTGAGCAATTATTCTCGACAATCACAGGTTGAGCCACACCACATCTGGCGATGATATGATCACAGGTGCTGAGGAAAATGACTCACTTCCTGCTGTTATTAACAACATTTCTATTGTCCATATATGGTACAATATAATTGTTTTTTTGTCTTGAACCTCATTTTAAACCCACCTATAGAAAAAGCAAGAAGGTTGGCCCTTAGTTTATGCTACTCAATCTTTGGGTAGGCATACTACATAATCAATGGTGTGATTAAATTAATTAACATTCATGTGCTCCGGAAATAATTGTTATGTAACTGCAAACACAAGAACATTCAATCACTTCACTAATAATGACTAAGACAATTGGTATTTTGACAATCTGGTCCATCAAATCCAGTTCCACTGCACACTCACCTCTTGTCTTAGAGCTACCACTTCTAATGATCCAGGCAGAGAGATGGGAAAAATACAACAAAACAGTGTGCTGTATTAGCAGTGGGAAGGCAGCAATGACACAGAGACCCCATTGCTCACACTATGCACTCATTATCTGCTGTGACTCCAGGTCTTTAATATTAGCCTGCAATAAGCACACTGCAGGACCATCTGCTCTGCCAGCACGGGTCATACTGAGGGTGAGAGAGGCAGTCATGGAGAAGAAGGAAATATGCAAAGAAACCCATGCTGTTCGTAGAAATAACAATGTTCTTTCCCACCAAGGAAAGAGAATGATCATGAAAAGTGGAGTTCAATATATATATATATATATATATATAAGTGAGTGGGAAAATTTCCCTTGGGCACAGTAGAGGAGACGTAGCTCAACATAGTTAGAATCGATTACTAATTAACACGGTTAATGAGGGTAGTGACAGCTACTTCCTGTGGATGCTACTTCCAAAGCACCTCATGAGCACCAAGAGGGTCATGTCATGTCTGATTAAAGATGAACTGATATGCAAGACTTGAATACTGATATTTATAATTGGCCTCATATAATGACACACCAAAAAGAGGTCTTGACTTCTAACCTTTTCTTTTATCATCCAAACGAGGTCCTACAGAGTTACACCCCAGATCCTGTGTATTGGTTAAGTGTGCACAGTAGAAGTAGAGGCAGGCTAAGAATAGACTAGATGCTTTGAAGCACTAATCAATCTGGACAACGATGTCAAAGCAAGTCATCCACTGCCTAACTCAAGTGTGCACACACTCGAGCATGTTCTGGGGTAACTGCTATGTTATTCAACTAATTTCTCATTGGTTTAATAAAGCAAAATGTTCCCCGAAAATAAATAATACGCTCATGCATTCGTAAGTTGCCCTGCCTGTATATCTTACAGATACAATGTTACAACAAATGTTTTATGTATTGTGTATCCATGTTCTTGTCTTTTCAATTGTACTTCATACACAACATGTTCATTCAGTCATCTCCCAGTGGTGGAGATTCTTACCTTTTGTCTGATCTCCTCCTCCATTTTGACAGGGGATCCCAGCTCAGCCACCTGTTTAACTCCATCACTAGAAAAGCCACCGTATTCCCACAGCACATAATCCTTAGAGTGCGAGGCACCAATGAGGGCTGACCAGTGATTAGCACGACCTGGTGAAAAAAGATGTTAAAACATCATATTAGTTATTATTAAACATCCCATCCGTTCACAAAGTTATCTATCAAATGAATATCTAAGTAGTCTGTCATTACTTCTTCAATACCTTATGATCACTTACCTTTATGTGTTCCTTTGAGTATTGAATAACTACATAGTATTAAATGTAAAATTATGAATTCAACAGCCTTGGGACTAAAGTGTTCTTTTTGATTTTCTCGAATTAACATTTTTGTGCATGTATATATTTCTTTTATGCGGTCTTAATGATTAAAGAAACACCCTGTCCACACTTTTCTGTTAAGAATCTAATTGTAATGAGACTGAGGAAGTAATGTAGCACTACTTAGTAATTTTATGTTTGGCTTTACATGATAGGATACAAAAGGGTTAGTAATCAGTAGATAATGAAGTGGTAATAAAGGACTCCTTAGTAAATACTTGAGGGAACACATAAACAGTAACTAATATTTAAACAATTAGAATAAGTCGCTTCTCGTTGTGTGCTGGAGTTAACGCGGAAACCTCTTGAAAGTGGTCAAAGTGGTTGGAACAGCCTGTGTTCTCATCAGAAACTTCTTTATACTCCTTTAGGAATTATGAGGGAAATACGTATTAATGATAAATCAATAATGAAATCATTCTTGAATCGTTTCCTCACCCACCAGTTTCTTTATCACCTAATACAAAAACATGAATTATTAATTTATAACATTTGATAGGGAGTTATTTAATGACTAATGGTTCACTAACAGTTAGTCCTTCATTCGTTCCCTGTTGACTTCTTACATTGTTGTTTACCGTATTGTAAAATATTACCTAAAAAGATTGAATTAGCAGGTGTATAGTTTCCCATGCTGATCAGTTTGGTAGCTTATTCTGTTCATTGACAGACCCAAACCCTTTTGGTAGATCATATTTATTGATATTTCAGTTAAAAAATGACTCCTTGATGCTCAGGCCTACACCTAATTGCACCTGAATGTTATGCTCCCTCATAATCCTTCAATCCCCTCTATCTCTATCGCTCATTATAGAAAAAAGGAAAAGTGGTTCTGTACATGCACTTTACCTTTACGCAAACACATTTCAGCAGAGGTGGTATATATGATGATCCATCAGAGGTTATTGCACAGGCTGAAGCAAACTTTAGCCTCAAGTCTTTCGTGTAAGGCATAACAGCGCGTGGATTACAGCTGCACATAGTCTTGATAATTATGGGTCATTTTGCGGTATCCATACTACTCTTACTGTGCGCCTCAGTGGTCTGATATGTCTACCTCAACAGCACATATTGTTTTATATTCTCCCCCCACCCCGACAGCCATATTATCCCTCTGTCTTGTATGTTGTTTTATACAAAGACTGAAATGACACATACTGTAGCTACATCAACCTGAGAGCACTATAGTGGTTTTACAGCACCATCAACATGGAATGTTTATGTCCTGATGGGTCTGCCATCCCCGGTTTTCAAGATATAAACTTCACTTGCTTACGATAGGTCCTAACCAAACTGAAAGATAATTAGTATTATCTTTACATGCCCAACTTCTCCATGCGTCTGAACACTGTTACTGCTTATCTGGTCAAGGTGAGGATCCCTCAAATAGGTGATAAATCTTCCTCTAATCTGTATGCCCTAAATAGAGCCCTTACATTGCAGTTGTGTAAGTCACCCTTTTTGCCTTCTGCTGGTTTCTAGTGTGAGTCTGAACAAAGATGAATCATTCTGATAATCTAATCTCTGTGTTTGCAGTATCCCTGTAATAATAGATTGTGGAAACGTAAACAGTTCTTCATGACATTGCAGGCATGGCTAAAATGTATGTAGGACCACTTTTATATGAGCCATTTATTTGTCACGACTTGAACATGTATTTTTGTGAGATCTAAGTAGATATGTTTGTAATTATAGATAGATGGATGATATGTGTCCCCAGAGGGATTATTGTACAAGTTATCACAGGACTAGGGGTCCATGAGGGCCGATGTGCTTAGTGAGCAACACATTTTGATGGACAGTTATATTTATTTGATAAAAGGCATCCTTAAACTTGACCAACTTCCTACTTTGTGCTGAATATTACCTCTGACTTTTTTCACCATCTATGATTATTAATGCATTATCTGTAAATACCATTTTTTCACATGGTTAATAAATAAGTCTAGTACACACTTATTGATAATTATGTGATGAAGAGTTTTCTAAAAAAAGTTGAATAAATGGGAATTTGTTTTCCCATGTAGCATTATTTCTGCTAGTGCCTTATAAAGCTCCTATGACCTGTCCTTTCTGATTCTTTTAGAATGTTGCTTTACTGCAAGTTTAAATAGTCTTCTACTCAACTGGTTTACCGGTTAATGACTAATGATGACCATGATTGGAAAACACCTGCCGGAGGAACTTGGACTAGTAATGCCTATAGAATCTCTTAGGGCCTGATCTGGATGGTTTTTTTAGCAATGAAATGCCCTTTTTTTGTTATTGCTGCCAAAGGGTTTGTTAAATGCGTTTGTGCTCCAAGTGCGTTCCATTTATCTGCCTTACAGGGCCAGCACCTTGAGAGCTCCAACCTGAAAAATGGTGAACTGAGGGAAGGTTAGTGGTGGATGTTTCTCTTCAGGCTATTAGAGTATATCAAAATACATCCTGAGTCCTGCTACCTTAATGTTTAAAGTATGTGCATTAGGAGACAGTGTCAACATGGTTAAAGTGAGTTGAAGAGTTTTGGATGTTTGTAGTGTAAAAAAGTAGGACCAGGATAAAAAACAGATTATATATTATATTATTTTCAAGTATTGAAGCAGCGGTAAGTCGATTTTTTGTCTTGACTGTCAAGCTTATTGAAAAATATGAGTTAACCTATCATATGAGTTTGTCATTATAGCCCTTTATTAAATTCTAAGGCCATCTGGGACCCAAGCTTCCATAAATGTCTGGCCCTGGCAGGCAGGGAGTCATTGCAAAAACATAAATTGCTTTTAAATGATGCCTTTGGTTCACAGTTTTATATCCATCATCTCGTTCTTTTGCCTAAGGTTGAGGCTGTGTTAGTTTATTTCAAAGGAGGGTAAAACTTGAAGCCTATCTCCTCCTTTTAATGCAGTTTTAGTTGGGAATAGTGCTTGTGGTCAGTGTTGTGGCTGGTTTCTGAATTTTAATATGCTGAAATGTTTTTCATAAGCCTCAAAACATGGATGTACCATATGTCCGCAACTACTACTTTTGTTTGTGAGTGCATCATATAAAACCATACAGTATGAAACCAATATATATTTCTTCAAGGGGAGGAAGGTGTTGGGTTGACTAAGTTTACAGGAGATGGAAGGCAGCTGTTGTTTTGGTATAAATGTTTCCATTCTGAACTTCAATACATTGCTTCCCTTGTGTAAGAGAAAATGGTCTATGATAGGGTTCTTCTTTATTTGGTCCATAAATGAATTGTAAACTCTCTCTCTCTCTCTTTCTATTTCTCTATCTCCTACAACTCCCTTAAAACAAATGTGTTCCCAGTTTCCGAGCAGCTGCTGGCGCATGGGTTGAATTGCCATGCATTGTTGCATGACTTAAAATGGGGACAAAAGGGAGAAAGAACATAACAAACTGTCAAGGTTATCATGTTGGCAGTAAAAAAAGAAAAAGTCTAGTTGGCCTGTTTTATAGTGAGTTTTTGGTCTGGAATCTGTGTCACCACAATGGTCCTGTACTTTAAGGACATACCAATGTTAAAAATAGAAGGGTGACAACAAAAATTCAGGTAGCAAAAAAATGCTTTAATAACACTTGGACCAGAAGGGAAAAGTAAGAAAATATTTTGTTTGAAAAACACAAATGATAACAGATTATCAATTCTTTACGGTTTTGAAGCCAGTGAATAATATTGTTCTGTGCTAATCTTATAAAGTGAGTTATAAAAACTGGTTATCTAGGATATGACTTTGTGCAAGGAGAAATCAAACTGTAACATCCTAAGAGTGGAGAGGAGAGAGGAAACCGATACCGTGCAGCTTGCCCTATCCTCTTTAAGGTTGATCTATCTGTGAGGTGTGTGTTTGTGTGTCTGTGTGTGAGTGTGAGTCACACACCAACTACTCCCTCCTTAAGACAGTAAATTAAGGCTCCTTTCGATCTCAGAGTTTATCTTATTCCACTCTAATCAGTATATTGATCTGACCGGCGAGCGCCTGACTTAGACAAGAGAGCCAGTGTAATCCTTAAGATCATTCACATCCTGATAGTGTGGTTCAAGGTTATATACACGCACCCAACCACAGCAGCATACTGTAATAAACCACACACACCCCTTATAGAGCCACGTACCGAGGCTGAACTAGCCAATGTGTCGGACACATATCCTGATTCCTTTCTGGGGTACAGTGTATGTATAAGATTAAATGATAAGGCTACCAATATTGTAACTGTCAGCAAATCCTATTAAAAGACCAAAACTCCCTACGTTTTAGTCCATGTCTGACTTTCCTTACCAGTCTGTGGCACTGACCCCAATCCTCACCTTTCATATCAAAGATCTTTAAAAAATGGGTGTACTTTCACTTTTAAAAAGGACAAACCATTTCTTCACGGCTGTGCAATATGTTTTTTTTTAACAAAAGTTAACAAAGAGAAGTAAATAGTGCATTTTTTCAAGGTCTCATATTAGCTGCAGATGTGGTGGGCTAGTCAGTAGTTATAGCAGTAGAACAACATTTGTGTAATCAGCTGAGAATGAACTGCAAGACCTATGTTCATCATAATAAAGGGATTTTAACAAGTGGAATGGTGTTGCTTTTTAGAGAGCAATGGGGGTCTGTCATATGCCAATCTATGGAATAAACTATAACTTAGAAAAATGTATTAGCATGATCAATTCATTGAGAGTTAAAGTATTTAGCAGTAAAAAAAAAATAGAATTTGAGCAGAATGTGAATGTGTGATGGAGCTGAGGTCAGATGACAAAAAGCGTTGGAGTTTGTGCTTACGTGGGTAGTCTTTTGGATGACTCTTTTCTGACCAGTTCCCGAAGAAGGTGACTCTGTACTTTGCTGTTCCACAGGCACAACAGTTGAGCAGAGGTTTCTCTGTAACGTCTCCATACAGGGATTCTGTACAGTAATGATGGGAAAAGTAAAAGAGCCAGAGAGAAATACAGAAGACTGTGAGATAGAGAAATTGCTCATTAGTATAAAGCAGATGGGAGTTGTGCCCATCATATAGGAGATGGGTGGTTTAAGAAAGAGGGGAGCCGAAAGGAAGAAAAGAGACGGCATGAGAAATAGGGAGGATGTGCAGGATGGTTCTTTTGATCTGTTGCACAGTGTGACATCCAATGTCATGCACAGTCAGGGGGTCACACTCATTTACAATCATTCACATGCCGGAGCATAACGACAGAGAGGACTGCTCCTGCATCAAAATGGACAATAGAGTAAGAGAAAGACAAAAGGAGACTGTACAGTAAGTGGGAAGGGAAATGGGTAACAGCAGGGAGATTGAAGTAAAAAGAAATTGATGGTAAATTATTTATTCCATGTCAATAAAAGAAGCCTACCTTTCTCACACATTCGCTTCGTGAGAGAGCCTTCATCCTGGAAATAGATTATCCTCTTCTGCACAATGCTCGCCCTGCACAGAGAGAACAACATAGATAAAAGGCAATGAGAAGTGATTTTTGCCAAGGCCAGTTAAAAAGCAAGCATAACGGGCAAAACTATGAGTGACTACAGGAAAAGATAATGAAAATGTTCGAGGTACTGTGAGGTTTTAAAAATAAAGACCAGACAACTGGCAGCAGCGAATGTGGAAATGCTTGGCTTTTAAGATGTGAACAGTGAAGTGTAGCAGGTGGAACAGGTGCAGAGTTATTCATAATCATTTTCCTCACTTCTAAAAGCAGGTATCAAAGCCCACGGGGAAATTGCTAAATCAAGCTGTCTTTCAGACCCAGGCATTCAATGTCTCATACAAAGACCACAAAAAGTATGCATCAGCATTAAGATGCAAGTAAATCAAAATGAGAGGCTGAAAGGCTAAAGAAAGTAAGACATCAACTAAACTAGAAATGTCTGCATTTAAGAGACCCTGTGGCACTTTGTAAGAAACAGAAATGCACAGGCATACTATATAGTAGGCTACTTCGATAAGAACTGATTGACAGGCCGGCATTAACGCTCCTCAAAATGTGAGGCCTGGCAGAGGGGAGCGCTGTAGATTGAACTGTCTGAGAGGCTTGTTCTACCCGGTGGTGGAGAACACAGGTCTGAGAGGGGCCTTGACATGCAAATCAGCCTCAAACTAATCTTTTCAGAGGCCAATAGACTTGAGAAAACAACAACAGAAAACAAGCCTTCAGGCATTTAACTTCCTCACAATCACCAGCCTTGGCTGCAGGCAGGTTTCCATGGGGATAAAGCCCAACAATGAGATGCTGGATGGAGGTGCTGGGGGGGTTAAGGTCTGATCCAGATGGACCCCGTCCAGCTGGACTGTTTTGATACCATTTATTCTGGGGTATCAAACTAAGCTGAGCTGCTCCATTGAGCTGAGGTGATCCCAGAACCAGATCCTCAATGGGAGAAAACACATAAACCTAGATAATGACAGAAATCTGATATTCATTCACCAGAAAAATCTGTTAAACCTCACAAAATGTATTAAACAATTGTATAGAGTCATTTACTGATATGAATAAACTGTTCACATTAATGGACCCTTTACATTTCTTCAAGTTGGCTTTTAAAATACCTATTAATACCCATATATTTATTAACTACAAATGTACAAAAATATACAATTTATTTAAATATCAATGGACCTCAATGCATGAATTTGGATCCGGAAACTCTCTAACTTGTACTGTTATGCTCACAAGTATGCTAAAATCACATTGTCTATTCTTTTATCATTTTTAAGCTTACATTACAGTTTGAGTGTGAGCCTTGTGTGTGAGCGATATCTACCAACAACTAAAATAACCAAGGATCAAAGAGCAAAAGGTCATTCTTCTAAAAAATTGAAGAAAAAAGAGGTAATCATTGGAAGTCTTCCATTTCAAACTAACATGTTCGAGTCAGGTCACATCCTGCTCACTGAGAGCAGGAACATGATGGCAAGTCTGCCTCGGGATGAGAGGCTGTTCAGGTAATAAATCACACAATAAGGTCTCATACTCTCTACTGTCTCCTGATAACCCTCATCAGAATACTGTCTTACATACACCACTACATACATGAAGGCCGTATATATGAGATATTGTGTGTGAGAGATGGATCAAATTGATACACATATTGAAATATCATTTTCTTGCAGGCGTTTATACCAAGAAGATGAGAAAGAAAAAGAAACTGAAAACTCTGTTCTTTTTAACCCCCCAAAGAAAATGTAAGGATAAGTATTCGTCCTCAAACCATCTTGAGTTAAATAACCCTTTTTGTTAATCCCTTCAACATGCTACTATTCTCCAACTCATGCAACATTTTTCCGTATCGCAGAAAATCACAGAAAATCAAAGAAAATCACAGAAAATCGAAGAAAATCACAGAAACAAATACCATTTATTCTTCCACATACTGTACAGTACATCGACACTTCAGTCACTTGGTCTTATACACATTAACCTCATCCACACACACTTTTATTCTCGCACATACAGTACACTATCATATCATTTCTCTCAGTATTTTCAATCTCACTTAACACCCCATAATTCATTCCCATACAAAAATCATTCTTTCTCTCATGCATACTATGAGTATAATGGTGTATCTCAGAGATCACGATGGTGTGTGAAAGATCAAGCATGATTTATAGCCAAAACGGACTTTCATAACGTGGGTGAAATGATTGAAGGTAAGCGACACCAGCAGCACATCTCTAATTGTTCACACTTTAATTCAATCTCACCCCAATTTCACATATCTTCCTGAGAGAGAGGAGCACACTCTGCTTGATTGTCTGGCCGGTCCGGGAAAGTGGGCAAGCAGTGAGGCAGAGTAATGCTTATTTAACATCCAATTTAAATTCTATCTCACTTTGCCGGATCCACACCACCACCGATCCCAATCACCCTAAAAGTGCACTGATTTGAATGTGTGTGTGGGAGGGAGGGAGGGAGGGAGGGAGTGAATATGCATTCTTGAGAGCTTAAAAAAAGAGACTTAGAGTAAAGGCTGAAAGGAAGGAGAGTGAGAAAGAAGAAAAAGGAAAAGGGCAAGATAGAGTTTGCCTTTCTATGGTTATGTATCCAACTGCTTGAATATCTGTAAAATAAGATAAATTTATTATTATTTTTGTTCTATGTGAAGATCTACAGCCAGAGATTAAGATTACTATTTTAAGTATCTGCTGCTACAAGCATAACTTTCAGAAAGGAACTATTTAGAGATACTACACAAATGTACTGCACAAAGCAAATTCACATTTCATTTCTGTGGGTCTGCGTGACTATAGTGGCCTCTCTAAATCCTCCTTGATCTGTCCTATCGCTGTGCTGATGAGATTAACAGAATTTGACAACTGCATGTGGTTTTGACATTATGATCACTGATACACTGTCTCACTCAGACAGCCCATCAGAACACATCGCACTACCCTCCATATTGCACGCCAGAGGCGGATGACAAATAAATTGCTTCCTATCCACAAATGGAAAGATAAAAGATAGTGGGCAACTTCAATGGCAACTGTAATATATAGATTACATTTAGATGTTATTTACTCTGCCTCCAACCATAAGGAGTGACAATAATAATAACTCCTGACTCGAGTTCTACTCCCTTAACTGCAGGTCATGTTTGATTTCATCACAAAGTCCCCCAAATGAGAAAAATGGAAGCCAGTTATTTTCATTCCAATTAGACATAAAGCTAAACATTTGATTAAGAAAACAATTGGCTGAAAAGATAGACAAAATCCCTCTTTTCTAAAACTTGCTGTGAGGGAGATCTGATAGTGTATGAGAACACTGTGAACAACAATTAGTGGAAGTGAGATTGGGACATTTACAAGGACCCAATAAAATAAAAGCATTTAGCACTCACTTATCTACAATTTCCAATCAGCAGTAGAAAAGCCCTACTACAAACAGATAATGATTAGGAAACAGCACTAAAAAGCAATCATTTAATGATTTCTTCAGGTTGATTAGTTTTGTCTGTTGTGCCTCTTACTAGCGTTGGGTTGCACAGCCAGTTTAATTTTCTGGTTTCCAGTTGGCAGAACCTTGATTTATTGAACTAAGAGCCTTAACACGAGAACCGCCAGAGGTCGCTGTATACCTAAAACCGCCAACGGGTAAAATGTACCCCCTATAGATTTTCAAGGTACAATGTTCTTTTATTTATCTTACAGAACAGTGAGTTTTGATCGCACAGGGATTAAATTTATACCAATAGAATCTGTGGACTCTCAGCTTTTCATATGATATAGGTTGTGCAGATAGCATGAAGTTTAAAATATCGCTAAGAGTGCTGATTTAAACGCTTGGTTAGACCTTTGTTTTGTTAAGGTACAAATCCCTCTATCGATATATCTGTAATGTTCTGTTATATGAACATATAATTGTCTACATAAATAGACTACTTCTCTCATTCCGAGTGTCCATCTTTATTCAACTGGCACGTAACCTGCACACATGCACTAGGTCCTCAACGTGAGCTCAGTCATCCAAGATCTTGTATTCTCCAAGATGTTAGACTATCAATATATCTATCTATCTATCTATCTCTCTCTCTCTCTCTCTCTCTCTATCTATAAGGAACCGCAGTAGACAAAAGGCGTTGCTATAGCAACACGTCATGTTTACGCTGCATTTTCTATGAGGTAAATATTACCCGCTGGCGGATATAGGTATAAATGGCAATTATTTGGGCGATTTTTTCAATCTGACTTCATATTGACAATTGTTAACAACAGAGGGTGCTACATAACACACTTTCAGGAAAAGTCACGGACTGGGAGACGTTAATATGTTATTGAACAAAAGTTACATACAATCAAAAAACAGCTGCGGGTAAAATTTACCCGTTGGCGGTTCGAGTGTTAAACACAGTATTTTAAGTTACATGCAACTCCATGTAGCCTTTTGACGTATTATCAGCAATGCCACTGAGTAGATTTAGGCTTTGATTTCCAGATTCTGTACACTCACTCATACACATTAGCCTTACTTACACACACTACTATTCTCTGTCACATACATCTCTCTCAGTTTCCCTTAGCATGATGTTGTTAGTGCAGGGGTAAGTTCCACAAAAACACCCAGGAGAACATTGAGCGATATCAAATATATATATTTTGTTAAAACAAGAGTGGCGGAGACCGTTATGAAAAAAAAACCTGGCCTGATTTGTTTTTAGCATATAAGAAAGCTTAAAATAACTGGATTAGATGGTAAGCTTTTCAAAGTCAGAGCTCTGAGTTCAGGAGTTAAAACGAGCATCCTTGCCTGACCCTATCATCACGGACCAATCTTAGAAAAAACCAGACCACAAAGCTCAGTCTTTCCATCTAAAGGACAGCAACTGCCCGTCAATTATACTCCAGCAAACCACTCGGGAGTCTTGGGACAACATTTGAGTCACAGAAGCGTTTTCACAGAAACACACATGCCACACACACATGCCACACACACACTTTGAATTGCATGGCCAGATGTTGTTTTTAAATAACTATTCATTTTTGTAAAGCACCTTGAATTGCCTTGTGTTGAACGGTGCTATATAAATAAACTTGCCTTGCCTTGCCTTGCCTTGCCTTGCCTTGCCTTGCCTTGCCTTGCCTTGCCTTGCCTTGCCTTGCCTTGCCTTACATGCATGCACACTGACCAATATATTTTAGGATACAACATGATTTAAAAACAAATATTACCCCTGCCTATAGTGCTAATGAAAATGTCCCCTCTGATATTATCTATAATATTAGCAAACATTTCACATTAGTATGATTCCTTCAGTGCAGACAACACAATAAGCACTCTTGTTTCCCTGTGGGTATAGGCTGCACCATAACACAGTCATAGAGCGTAGTGTACTAAGTATGTCTTTCCTTCCTTATTGTTTACAGGGAAAAAACACACTTGTCAGTTACATGGAGGAGTTAAATCTCCTAATTAGACTTAATTTAGACTTGGGTGTTGCGGCACTGAGGTATACAAAAGCCTTTTCATCTTTACGCTAGAAGGTGATGGAAAAATCTACGGAAAATACCCACTCCCACCCTGTGATCATGATTTTCAGAAGCTTCTCTTTTGAACTCTCACATTCTCCCTCCCCTATTGTCTGTGCCCTAGTATTACTACATCACCATTTCAGCACTTTCATGCATCTCTTTCGAGGCTGTACGCTCACTCGCACTTTCAACTTTGCCGCTCTATCCTTGTGCTTAATTCAGTACAATTCTGCCACCATCCCACTCGACTCTATGAGGACAGCAGAAGTATCGTACGACATGATGTGCTGTGATAAGACAAAGACAACACCACAGTGGAGATGAAAACGAGGAGACGGATAAAAGAGAAGAAGAGGTGAGAGCGAGGAGCAGAAAGAAGGGATTTTACAGTGAGAGAGTTTATGTGAGATCTGAGAAGTTATTGAGAAGGCAAGTCATGAAGATACTCCTGAAAGATAAGGTCACAAATAGAAAAACATGTGTTTCTGTCACATTATAACATGCATTATTAAATAAGAAATTCAACCTTTTAATCTTCCCTTTGTTCGAGGAACAGCAGATAAATAATGCATTGATCAAAAGGCCTTGTGACTCACAGTCCCTTAGTGCCTCTCCACCTCGTGTACTGTCATTATTTCCCCACAGCACTGGATTAATGAATGGATTTCTACCGTCATCGGTCTTCAGCTGAACATGACTACTCTTCTGTGTCCAAGCAAGCCCAGAGAACACAAAGCAGCAGGGTTGATCCATGTCAATCATCCGTATGACTAATAAAGGTAATGAATAGTTTATGAAGCCAAGTGGGAATGGAAAGACATTCTGTATTTAACTCTGATTAGCTTAGGGGAAGGGATGTAATGAAACTGATTTACTCTACATGTGGAATTTGATTTATGCTGGTAGCGCAGCTCGCAATCCCAGAGAGCACTTATACTTTAGATTAAATAATTAAAACTTAAATGTAACTATGTATGACATGTTTGAATATAAGCAGATAACCAATGTAGAAACATTTAGTTGAAAATGTTGAAAATGAAAAGTAACTCTCACTATCAATATACACTCCCACCCAGTTTAATAAGTAAACCTATAGCTAAAATCATTGAAGTCCAATGAAAAAGTCTTGCAATAAATCAGGATGATCATTTAGGGAGATGTAGCTTGTTGCGTCGTCGAGCCGTTTGATTTGGAGGGAGATTGTTATTTAGTCTACGCTTGTTGATATAAACATGCTACCATATAATATATTCCTATAATCAAAAATTGAAGAACACAAAATGTTTTGGCTTCCTTCAAAGTGGAAACAAAACACATGTATCGAAAAGTATGCCTTGAAAATGTTCAGCAAGAGTTCAACGTATCATATCATATTGGGAGCGGATGTGGCGCAGTGGGCTAGTGCCAATTAATTATTATTAATATAATTATCAAAACTGCCCTCTTCTAGACTAAAAGTTAGTTTTTCTCCCTTAATCTGTAAGCAGTAATGCAGGGGGAAATACATGACATCAACAAAATAAATGTCGATAGAAAGGTGCAGCCCCACTCTCCACTTTACCGGACCTCTCAAAGCATAATGAATAACAGTCCAGCGTGTCTGGGGACCTGTTAAACTGAAAGTGAGGTCTTCCAGCAGGACTGTGTAGTGAACAACTTAGTGTGCGAACAGAGGATTTCTGCACATCATCAGTTGTGGTTTACATACTTAATGGAGAGACAGCCAGAGCCACTGGGGGGCGCAGTCCAGAACACCTGGATGCTGGTGCGTCTGCGAGGGGTGCTCTCTGTCACAGCAGGGGGGCAGTTGGTCATGAACTGAGTTTCCTCCTCATCAATTATCTGTAAATGCACACACACACAGATATTAGTGATTAAAAAAATGTCCTCAGACAAGACTCCAAAAGCACTTTGTACATCAGCATGTGATGGAGTTGGACCATTTTACATACATTTCCTAAAACAGAAACAAAATTAGCAGCTTGAAATGACATTCATTTTACATCTTCAGGACACATTGATAGATTTAACGCAAAATGATCTCAAAATGCATAACATGACAGCTGTTGTACAAAGCTATTGTGTTGAAATGAATATAATCCTCAGTACTGTTTCAAACGCAAGTTGGGGTTGTTAGAGCAGGGATGGGCAACTTTGATGGTGGTGGGGGCCACATAATTGATTTACTGGCCACCAGGGGGCGGCAGATTCACTTGGAACACACACCCACACAAATTCCATGTATTGTATGTAATTATTAACAAATATACTAAGTCTGACATCTTCATTGACATTTTACAATCTTTCAGGGAACATCCTCTAATAAGTTCACTAAACTAATATCAGTTCATATAAATGTTATTTAATTTTTACAAGTGGCATGTTTTGAACATGGTTATTTAACAGTGGAATAAAACTATTTTAAACTATTGGAAAGCACGGAAAATGTGTGTGCATTGAGATTAACCATTAAGATGAGTCATGAACACTAACCCAGACATTAGCTGTCTAACTTGAACCTAAGACACTTGTAGCCTGTCTCTACATTCCACAATAAGGGGAATGTCAACACAGACACCTGTCAACCCGCACTCTGCTGTTCCTCAGCGCCGCTCCCTCTCCCTCCCGCTGAAATTATGAATGAAAAGCGTATAGTAATCATAGATAACACGGCAGGGTCTGTGACAGTTTGTTTTCATCTGATTTCAAATGAACAAAGTCTTGGTATTTAGAATATTAAACTTGGTTCGCCAAATTCAGATGATAAATACATCTTTTAAGCTTGTAAAGGCATAATTACAAGCGGCAACTTAACGTCACAGCAGGCATAACAACAGCCGGTGTTTCTTGTGAGTGTTTCCCCGGGAAACAAACACAATAGAGAGACGAAGTCCCTCCCCTTCTGGTGGACCTCCGTGGGACCTTATTTCGGAAAAATTATGTATTGAAGTCAATGGCGAGAGAAAGATTATCTTTCGATCCC